>NC_079385.1:860302-1055302 GCF_021018895.1 Seriola aureovittata | reverse complement strand
GTTTTTTTTCTTTTTACTTACACTCTTGCTAGCACCCGCCTCAATCCTCTGCCCGAATTCACAGTGTGGCAGTTGCTAGGTAATTCTTCTACGAATCAAATAAAAGTATAGGCATTGCCACTGTTTTACCAGTTTTTATATGTTTACAGACACGGGATTGGACATAACCAGGAAGAAAACAGAAAAACAAATGAGGTTTTATTTGAAACTATGAAATTCTACATTAGAAGTGTACACAGATAGTAGCGTAGACACTCCACTGCTAATCATTTGGCGGTTTAATTACAGAGTAACGCAGACACACCATCGCACAAGTATAAATTCTCACAGTGGTGTAGGCTGCTGGTGTAACTCTGTGTAGAGCCTATGCAGAAATAAAAAACAGACATTAGTCTACTTAGCAAGGCCAATGAATGCCTTTGGTAGTCTCCATTACATGACCCTCGCCTTGCAGGACGTACTGGTCACAGATAAAATATATCTGTGTACAGGTGTCCTCTGATGTCATCTGCTCCCTGCTATTCAGTAAGAGCGCCCTGTCTAAACAGATATCATACCCAACATCAGGGCTTCCTGAACCCACAGCGAGTCAGGTCTAACCGGATGTTCATGTTCAATGTTCAATGTGCAGATGCAGACGAGTGCGCAGAGGGTTCGGACGACTGCCACATCGATGCCCTCTGCCAGAACACACCCAAGTCCTACAACTGCATCTGCAAGCCAGGCTACAAGGGAGATGGAAAGCAGTGTGAGGGTGAGTGACCTTCCTATGTTTAAACCCTGCCTCTCTTCTCCTCTCCTCTCCTCTCCTCTCTCCTCCTCTCTTTCTCCAGCATCCTGCTGCATCTTTCAGGCTTTTTCCCTCCATCATGCTTGAAAACACACATCCACATCATGTCCATTCAATCGCTATGTTCATGTGCAAGTGCAGATGGGACTTCCGTAATCCGACAACCTTTCTTCGACGCATCCTGACCTCTTTATCCCCATTTGTACAATCCATCACCTTAAGACTACAGAGACATGTAGATGGAGTTGCTGGAGAAGGATTTGTGAGCAGAGGGATGCAGCCAGGAAGAGACAGTGAAGCTGCTTTTTAACCGTCTCATCTTCAAGTGTGGCTTAAACATATTTACCTTGAGACATAGTTTGGTTGAAGCATACTGAGACCTTCATTAACCTCCTGAACAACTATTTTAACTAGGTGATACAGGTGAAGCAAGGGTTCATTAAGTAATACCATTTTCCGTCCAGTGACCATGTTCAGTATCATTGTGTCTTTCATTCAGTGAGGCAGAAAAAAGGCTGTGGTTGATTTGGTGGATGGTTGACACTGGAGTACTATAGTTAATGTTTGATTTTTACTGTTGAACTGTATCTATGGTTTACTTCAACTAAACCCTAACAAGACCAGTTCCCAGTTTCATACACATTATAATTTAAACTCATAGTTTATCAGGATCTTCAGTGTGTGGCTCAAATAGCTCATAAACAACAAGATTCAGTGGGCCAACACTGTCACATACCCAATGTGGACTCGGTTCAGGATTTGAGAGAGAGCCTAGGTTGGGACCTCCTGACTGAGCAGGGGTTAGGGTGAGACAGGGGCAGTGCCTGGCTGTGTGTTCACACCTCCACTCACTTCAGCCTCAGAGCACATCACAGCTGCAGCCTGCCCACTGCACACATACGCTTTCTCTCTGTATCTGTGATGCCGAATCCAACCCCACTCACACATGTGTTTACACACACACACACACACACACACACACACAGTGTAATCATCCCATGTACTGTATGCTCTACTGCACACAACAAGATAGATTGCCTTTCTATAAATGTTGTTACAGCGCTTTTGCATTTTCAAAACCTGGACGGGATCAAAGAATCATTTTGGTTTACAACAACCTGGGTCTCATCCATCATTCCTATCAGCTGTGATGATATTATACTCACTAAAGTTACTTTGAATAATAAAATAAAGCAACATAAATCAAAATTCATTGTGTCCACCTGCACCCCAAGCTTATTATTCACCACCACTGTCATGATATCTAATTTATGGACATATTCAGTATGTAGAAGTATAAGGTGAAGCTTGAGGTGAATTTCAATGAGGCACACTTTTCACTTCTAAAACTTTTGTATTACACACCAAACCTTGATAGATATCTGTCAGCTCTAGCTAACATAACAATTCCTGTGAGAAAGCTACTGTGAGCAGCTACTAAAAGGAATGGTCCCTGTGTGAAAGGCATCCTGGACCCCCTAATTGACACCTCCTAAAGATTTTTAATATTTACTCTAAATGAAGCTTATTATTTTATTATTTCTTGTAATTTTTTTTATTTATCTATGTTGTAAAATGTATTTTGATGCATAAATAGAGGAACAGAGGAAGTGTGGCTGAGGCAGCTAATGTAGCCATGTATCACTCCTGCAGCTGCTGCATGGACACCAACACTGGTTGTTATTCTGCCAACTGTACATTAGATACTGATGAAATAATACATGCTGAGCTCCTTCGTCCTGCACTGGTAAATTTTCATGGGAGCTGTAGTTTTTTTTGTACACTCGCAAATAATAGTTTTTTAATCCTGTAATAACTGATAATCCTGACTAACATGGAACATGAGGATTCATGTGGACTGGTGTTTGTGTCACCTAATGAATCTCAGTCCAGTGTTCCCTCTCTTTTAGCTCTGTGTTTGGTCTCCACCAGCTTCTCCTTTAGCTGCTAAATGCTCTACTGTGTTGACCAGCTGCTCTCTGACTGAGTCTGTCTGCTGTTTGCTGCTGGGCAGGTAGAGCACAGAAGCTTTTTACAGATGTTTCTTTGAAAACAACTGAATGCATTGGCAAAAAACGAGACAGAACCAGACAGTAAACAGATAAACACTGAGCTGACGCTCAGTAAAGCCGAGGGCAGCTGCAGATTGAGCTGATAATTCTCTATAGGTTCATCACTACATTGTTTTCACATTGTTATTTGATACATTGTTATTCCTATAACAATTCATTTATGCTAACATCTCTAAGTGCTGTAGTGGACGTCAGTACGTCAGACAGTAAACCACAGGAACATGCTCTCTTTTTGTAACAGAAGCTAGTGGAGCAGAGGTTAGCCTCGATTGGACACCATGACTTCAGCTCTGCAGAACATTTTCCACTCATTACAGAGGGTTTATAGCACAAACACAACTTCTCATAAGCTTTTCTGTTTTTTTTTCCTTCCATCTGTGTCCACCGGTGACTACACAGTGATGTCACTTTTGTTTGAACTGACCCTTTAGATGTAAAGGATTATTGATTGTGTAAACTAAAATCCCCAAATACATGAACTACAGCTCTGTTGTCTTTTCTGTTTTCCATATAGTGAGTGATTTATTACAGAGGAGAGACACACACACACACGCACGTGCACGCGCGCGCGCGCGCGCACACACACACACACACACACACACACACACACACACACACACACACACACACACACACTGTGAGTAACAACTGTTCCTCTGTCCTCTGAGAGCAGACAACAGAAGGTTCAGGCTTTTCAGGAATATGATCTTCCTCTCATAAAGCTGCTGTGTGAGCAGACGCGTCCTGCCAGCAGCTTTTTATTACATCACTTCACCCAGGCCAGCATCTGAATCCGTGTGTGTGTTCGTGTGTGTGTGTGTGTGTGTGTGTGTGTGTGTGTGTGATTTCTCTGTATGTCTGAGTGTGTGTGGGAGCTGTACGCTTCTACGATGGAGTTAGAATGTCAACTGCATTTTATTACATCACCAGCATTTGGATGTTCAGTGTGTGTGTGTGTGTGTGTGTTTCTGTGTGTGTGTGTGTGTGTGTGTGGTCCAGGTATTACTCATGTTGTGGGGACCAAAATCTGTTTTCACAGTCACATCTTCCTTATGGGGACACAAAGCAAGTCATGATGTGAAGGTTAGGAGTAGTAGTTGGAGACACAGCTGTGTGTGTGTGTGTGTGTGTGTGTGTGTGTGTGTGTGTGTGTGTGTGTGTGTGTTGTCTCTTGACTCAACACTGACATCTATCAAACTCCCTCTGGTGGTGACGCAGCAGCTTGTGACAGGGACGCCAAATGAAGACGGATGGTGGATAGGAGTTGACCCCTGACCCCGGTGATTAGATATGGGTGCTGTAATTGGCC
Organism: Seriola aureovittata; assembly: GCF_021018895.1. Taxonomy (NCBI): domain Eukaryota; kingdom Metazoa; phylum Chordata; class Actinopteri; order Carangiformes; family Carangidae; genus Seriola; species Seriola aureovittata. The sequence goes on along the minus strand of NC_079385.1, from coordinate 1,051,131 downwards.
AGCTGTGTTTTCCATCAACAGGCATTACGGGCCACTTTGCTGGCCAGTGCCATTAGCAGTTCTTGCTATTCCTGGAAGCACCTGGAAGCAGCAGAGCCTCTGTGCTCGCTCTCTGCATCCCACAGGTTGTGTCTGCTCCTCTTTTATCAGCATCACTCCATATCAGCAAATAGCCACTCAACAGTCAGTAGTAAAACATGCAGCGGATTATGAGAAATTGGATGAAACTAAAGGTCAGATAAAGGCTTGTTGCTCCACAGTCTTCGTGGATTGTGTGCATTGGCTCAGAAGTGTATGATCTATCCACAGTGTTATTTCCCATTTGTCATCTTATCAGCACCTGTTCATTCAGAGACCTTCAGATGCTCATCATTCTCCATATTCCTTGATGTTAAAGTGCTCTTTTTTTTATCTTGAGATAGATAGATAGATAGATAGATAGATAGATAGATAGATAGATAGATAGATAGATAGATAGATAGATAGATAGATAGATAGTAGCAAGAAGCTTCAGATAGTGATATTTACCCACAGTGAGCACAGGTGAGAAAAGAATTCTAAGTATGATCATGACTGAATGTTCACAAAATGAAACTTAAAAATGAACTCCACCTCAGTCTGTGTTTCCAGGTGTTGGAGGGTTCTACCACATATGTTAAAACAAGACTAGGTCTAAACCTAGTACATGTCTGGACCTCCTATGGACAAATCCTGATTTTATAACTGTGACATCATCTGACAAAATCACCAAACATAAATTACAGACAAAGACTTAGCTGTCCTGAGACAGACTATCTTTCTTATTTAGTCTCTCACACAGAGCACAGCCTCTGTCTGGGATCCAAAATAGTTTAGTCTTTATTTACTTCAACTTCAGAACGTAACAGACTTTTATTAGAGGCAGGTCTTTATGTCCAACTCCCTCTGTTTGATATGTAGAGTTGGTCATAGTGGTTAGTACGAAGCCACATTACTGATGACTTCTCTCTCTCCCTCCCTCTCTCCTGCTCTCTCTGCTTGGTGTGATTTATGTTAAGTTATTCATCTGCCTCTTTTAGGAATAATGATACATGTAATGAAAGTTGTTTATTTGCTGTAATGGAGGTGAGGATCATTGTATTGGAAGCGCTCCTTCTCTTCCCTGCAGTTCCCGAGCAGCCTAGAAACAACAGCAGCTTGGTAGACTGTGGCTCGGCACTCCACTGACCAGTGGTGGAAATATCATCATCACTCAGTCAACCAGTCAGTCAGTGACATTTATAGGGCTGGCCCAGCTGTTGTGGTCCAGCCAAAAACTAGTCTAGCCTTAAGTGTGCCCAGAGGGAGCTGTGTGAAGTCTGATAAATGTCCTCAGGTGACATCACTCGAGTCAGCGTCACTTGGGTCCGAAGACAGTAAAGTAAAAGATGTGTGGAGTTAGAAAGAGGAGAACTTACCAGACCTCATCTCTGCTGCAGGGTCCAAGATACATTAGCCCCTATTAGCATAACACTGTCACCAGTCAAGTTCCATTGTGGGTAATGTAGGCGCTGATAGGAACTAATCAGTTAAATAAGAAAACCTTTGTTTAACTGTGATCTAACATAAGGAAGAGGTTGGAGTCGTGGAGGGAGCTGTGGTGGGTTAGTGTCAAGTTATAACCATAGAGTGTAAATAAAGATGGACGTAGCCTCTGTGATGTCACCCACAGGTCTCAGAAGAGAGGTTTTGAAGCTCAGAGTGAGCTGCTCCAATGTAACCATCTTGGCAGTGTCTGACTCCACCCCTAGCATCTAGCTAACCCAAAAATGGACAAAGAGGCGGGGCATGTGTAGAGCCGAGATTTCATTTCATGATGGTTTTTTGGCAAACATACACTCACCCACCTGTCACTCAAGGGGGCCACACCCTCAATTACATATATAACTTTACTAAAATGTAAACAGGCAAGTTATATAAAAATTCACCCCCTGTGCAGTTGTCATGAAGGAGGAAATTAGCTAGAGAGAACAAAACTGCCATAAAGATGGACATTTTAACATGAGAGTCTATGGGTATTGACGCAGTGTTGGAGCCAGACTCTAGTGGTCATTACAGGAACTGCAGGCTTTAGCACTTCAGTGTTGACTTCATTTTTCAGCCTTGGAGGTTTGATGCTTGATTATAACGACCACGCTGTACACCTGCATGTAAAGGCTGCAGGCTCCAAGATATATTAGCTGCTATTAGCCTAACAGACCTGAACATCTGGCTGAACTATCACCAGTCAAGTTCCATTGTGCATGCTTCTAGTGAGCTGGTAGGCAAACAGCAGATGAACCAACCAGTGATTTTGATGGCTGAAGCTGCTGATGCCAGTCAGCTAATGCGTGTCTGGGTCTGCCTGAACCAATGCTGTGCTTCATTCAGTTAGAAAGGTAAAATTCTAGCTTTCTGTCTAACAGCAGGCATTTATACTGAAAGTAGCACTGCATCTAAACAACACATTGGTCCACTGAGGTAAAGACACCTCCCATAAAAAACAATGTCATTAGTGCAAGCAGCTTTTTACAAGCCATAGTTTTATTGTTAAGTGATCTTTAGTGGCTAGTCATTACAGCAAATGACAGCACCCTCTAGTGGCCGTAGTAATTATGATGGGAGCAAAGGAGGAAGTCAGGTGATGCTGTTATAGAACTACAAGGTAGGGAGGAGGTTGGGGTGGTAACCCAAACGTGATTTTTCCTTATACTGCAGCAGATAACTGCAATAATCTTTCAAATGTGGATACAAGCACCATTTATTTCGCCATTAATTTGAAAAATCCTATTAGCCAATTGAAATTTGAAAATTTTAAGATGGCCGCCATTTCTGACATAGCACATATTTTGGCACAGAATTTTCCCCATGGGACAGATTCCAATTATTTTGTAATGTAATTCTATGTTTTAGACAATGAGGATGTCAAATTCCCAACTCTTACACTTCCTCAGAGCTTTATTTGTGCAATTTCTAATATGTAATGTGAAAAATTGTGCATAAAACACAATGTATTTGCAAACCATTTATTATATTGTTATATAATATAATAATAATAATATATATTATATTAATGATGTACCAAAAGTTCTGTAAGAATTAACAATCTACTTTTTTACTTGTCTTAACGTTAGCTTGCTAGGCTAACTTCCTGGCACTTAGGCTAGTTAATGAGCTTTTTTGTGAGTAATATTTTTAATATTTTTTTTGTGACTAATATTTATTTGTGACTAATATTTTTGCTGAAATATACTTTCATTTCATTTTTTTTTTTTTTTTTTTACAGTGTACTACATTTCACCTTCTACATTGTTAAAATGTTTGATTATTCATATGAGAAAATTATATTTCCTTGCCAGGAATGGCAGACATCGTGATTTTTCGAGTTGCTAACATGTTTTATCTAAAGAGTAATATCCAAGGAGGATTTGTGCCAAGTTTAGCATTTGTGTCAACTTTTGAAAAAATTTCCCTGAAGCATGCAGTTATCGGCTGCACTATTAAACCTAACCAAGTTGTTTTTGAGCCTAAACCCAACCAAACCTTAACCACAGCATATCTTATTAATCATAAGAGGGTTAGTTATTTGTCTTTCAACAGTTTAATATACAGACAGGTTACAAATCAAATGAAAAACCAACATAAAGTCTTAGTGTTGGTGTTGTTCCATGACAAGCTGCCAGAAGAGTTCTGTTTCTGAACTCTCCTAAAGTATGAACACTGTTCTTCATAAACATATTCCTTCATTTGTGTTTAGATGGTGGCGGAGAGCGCTGACTAACATGACAGTCAACTGGATTGATATCTGGTGACTATGAAGGTCATAGCATATTATCAAACCATTCAGTGACCCTTCATGCCCTATGGATGGGGGCATGTCATCCTGTTACTGTATATCATCTGTGGTGTATCTCCTGCTGCTGGTAGGGGTAGGGTATCAGAGGGGAGGGACAAACCATCTACATGGTTGTTTAGGTTGGGGCAGTTGCTGGAAACAGGAAGAATAGGCTTACTTCTCTCTGAACAGGGTCTCTGCTCTGTAATGCAAACTGTGCAGCTGTGTGCATTTGTATTGGCAGGTACTCAATATTAAATGACCTGGACCAGGATCAGGGGTTAAAACACTTGATTGGGACTTGAAAACATATTAGAGATTGACCTTATGTCCAGTTCTTGAAAACTTTCATGTTTCCTAAGTAAAACACATTTCACAGATATTTCCCAGGAAAATCCTTTATTTGCTCACAGTTGACTATAAACCCTGTGAGGTACAGAGCAAAACACCAAAACAGTGAGAGCTAAGCAACAAAAAGCTGCTAAAGAAAGCTAAAATGTACAAAGACGTACAATCAATAGCTAAATGTACTGCTCAGGCAAAAAATGACTGAAGAAATCTGCACTACCAATAAAATATTGGTAGTCAGATGTAGAGGGATTATTTTTTACTTCTCTTTCTGTAAAGAAAGCAACAGGAACATAGGTTGTACTGATGATCACATTATTAATGTGAAGGCTCCAGAGGGATGTGGCCTGTGTGAGAAAACTCTGGCTCGCTCTTGAGCTTTTGTAACGGCTGGGATTGAAGCCCCGGTGACCAAGGGAGACGACCTGTGCTCTCAGCCTCTGCTACATTTCCGCACTACAAATTAGCAGCTTGCAGGCCACATTGTTCAGCCAGTAGCTGAGCGGGACTCAGCGGGATCACATCCCAGCCACAGCTAGTCTCACCCAGAATTTCACTCAGACTCATCATGGGTGTTTTCGCTCTTCACACCGAGCGTCTGAGTGCTTCCATCTGTACAGTATCCTAAGAAGAGCCATTTTCTCAAGTGAATGTGCTTCTCTGGGAGCTGCTCACCGCTGACATCTGAGCTGGCTTTCATGAACGCTGCCCTGTCTGTAGACTTTTCCACTAGCTGATACTGCCGGCTCGTTATGGAAAAATGTGAACTTTTATTCCTGTCAAATGAAGAGCATGTGGGAGGAGCTGTGTATCACTCAAGCCTGCTTTACTGCACATTTGCAAGTGTGTGTGTGTGTGTGTGTGTGTGTGTGTGTGTGTGTGTGTGTGCAGAACAGTGCCTGAGTTGTCTCCCTGTTTATAGAGAGATGTAGAAAAGCCGTAGCCGGCTGTTGATAGAGTTAAAAATTCAGAGGATTATGATTGGACGAATCACTGTGAATCCAACAGACTTTGTTGTGTTTTCAGAGTTCAGAGGAGAGGTACTGGGAGATCAGTGGCGACATCCCTGCTGTAGAAAATCATCTTAACTATGTTAAATCTCATAAATGTTTAATTATTATTTTCTTTATTTTGCCTTTTTTCAGCATGGGTTTGCTAGAATTCATTCTGAGGTACTGAGGGTGAACTTCTTAAAGGTCCATATAGCATAAAGGTAGATGTCCATGTGTTGTTTGATCATAAAGCAGGTCTAGGTTCTATTGTAGTACTGATGCTGCACACAGGAAGCTTCATGTTGAGCCAGACTTTGTAGGCAAGTCCACTCTAAAAAGGTTTATCAGAGGTCAGGATTCCATCTGGGATGAGTACTTGTGTTTATTGGCCAGGAAGATGCTGCATTGGATTGTGGTAAAACTTGTCCGAGTGCAGTGAGAAGGCTGTGTTAGCGGCAGAGCTCAGTCTGAACATGAGATAATGGCAACAAAGCTACATCTATACTTGATGCACAGGAGTCTCATCATGAATATCTACAGTATGGGGTTTAATTTAACTTCCCTGTAATGTGTTCAGATTATTGAGACTTTTTCAGAAAACTTGGAAAGAACCAGTCACAGGTCAGATCTCTTACATGTTAGCAAGTGTGATGTATACACAACCCACTACTTTTCCTCAGGCTTTCTCAGGTAACACTGCGGCACTTAGTATTTGCCATTTCTAAACCACTTTTCTTGGTAAAGTTTGATCCTGTTTGCATAAAATAAAAATCTTTTACTTCAAAATATTTTGTCCTTCCCCTTTTCCCCACTGACTCACTCATGCTTCCTGAGTCCATTCATGCAGCTTGTCCATTGGTCATTTAGGTATGAAATTTACTATTTAGTGACAATTTTTTTGGGTAGATAACACCCTGTAACTACTAAACTGCAAACTGCAGCATTGCTTTTATATCCTTTATTCATTATCTAGATCAAGAGGCTGGTGTGACCACACCTTGTGTTTGTTCTTTGTAAGACTGGAACATATGAAGACAGAGACAAAGACCCTGCAGTCTTAAGCCCAGATTCTAGTCAGCTCCTCCATTACTCTGTGCCACAGTGATGAACACCTGACCTGTTTTACAGAGACAGACAGAGAATGAGCATCTCATGGGAGGAAAAGATGGCGATGGAGATGGCGCAGGTGGGAGGGCGAGGGGGAGAGGTAGCAGACAATTACTAGGCCATTGTCTGCCTGGCGTCTGCACCTCCGTCATCAATCAGCCACTCTCCTCACTGGCTAGCGACAGACACACACACACACACACCTAAATTCACACACATGCTAACCCACCCAACAAAGATTCCCTCCCTCTCCTGTGTCTGTCTGCCTCTCCCAGGCTCAGACTCAGTAAAGCAGGTCAGATTCAGTGAGGCTCAGGTTTTATATATAGATCCAGTGACCTCATGGCAGCATCTCCAACCAGCCCTCCTGTCACTCTCCGACACATGATGTCTGCTGCTGTGGGCTGGAAATGTCACTCACAGGAAGTCCTTACAGCATGGTACTGACTCCAGCTTTAACTCACCTCACATGTTTGTGCGTGATGCGTGTGTACAGAGACCTTTATATAATAACACACACATACACACTGTCTGTCTCGTCATTCTCTGAAAGAATGAAAATGAGTGGCCCCTGCCTTGATAATCAGGCTCTGACTTTGTGGCTTTTCTTATTCTCCCGGCTAATGGAGTATGACATGCTATAGTTTAGAAAAATACAAATATTTACATTATTGCTGGTTTTGCCCTGTTATCCAACCTCATGAATTAGCTCATATGGTTGTTATTCTGGGACACAGCTGAGTGGAAATAGTTGGTGAAAACTTCTGTTCTTCTTTATGTGGCTGTCAAAGCCACTGATTAAAACCTCTACAGGTTTTAATTTTGAAAAAAAAATAATGTTAAGAAATGTAAACTCATATATTTATAGAACAAGGTCTCAGCAATCGAGCAATATCTCAGTGTTTGTCCTGTCATTACTAAACCTTGGTCAACAAAGTCAACTATTTAGTCTTATATTCTTTTAGAGCTTTTAAATCATTGTGTCTACAGCATAGGTTGAATATTCACTTTTGGTCCTTTTTTTAAAACCATGTCACATCCACTCCTTTAAAAACTTCAACATCATGCAACTTGATATCGTTATTAACAAGCTGTTATTGCTTGTTATTCCTCCACGCCGGTACCAGTCAGAGCCGGAGGCATATTGCATTCACGTTCTCCGTCCCTCAGTAACATCTTGACAGAACCGCTTCAAATTTGGTACAAACATTCATTTGGACTGAAATTATTTTTTGTCAAAAGTCAAGGTCACCTCAAATCACAAAGTGTTTAGTTACCTCACACTTTGTCTTGTAGCTCAAGACTTCCCAGAGCAATTTGAAAATAAAAAGTTCACACAAATGGTTCATATTTTCTATGACTCTGGATAAACAGGGATGTAACCTGAAACTAGTCGGAGAGGAGGAGGAATACAACCATGAGGAGGTGATTGTAGTTTGTGGTTTTTCTTGGTTTAGTCTTATGACGTCTAAATGTCATTATTGCACGCACATTGGCTAAAGTGTTAGCAAGCTAATATATGTGGATACCCAGCAGACATGGAGCAACACTGGCTTTCATTAGAGTTGAGTTCTGGTCACCTCAACAAAATAAGCCCAATATTTAATCTCCTTGTGGCTCTGTTTTGGTCTCCACCAGCTGCCTGGAGGCAGGGTTGATATGACTGAGACTGAAATATACAGTAAACAAGCTTTAAAACCAAAACTGTGAGCAAACAGAGGCTGAGGAGCTGTGTAATATTACTGTGAACGACCCCTGTCACATTACACATTGTCATGTTAAAACATCAATATTAAAACATAGTCATATAATCTTGCAGATATTGTAAATGTGTAGTTTCTTTACATTTCCTCACTACATCATTTCTTGAAATCTTCTTCACAGTCTTTGAACAGAGAACAGAAACCTGCACACGATGAGAGCAGCATCCTCTTCCCTCCCTTTCCCCTCCGCCCTTCAGTGTGTCTGTCCGGTTAGAGGGCGCTGGGCCATCAGTGAAGGCGCCTAATTCACTTGATGAGATGTGGTGCGTAAACATTTCACCGGCAATTAGAAAACGTGGCCATGTGAGCGGAAGCAGCTGCTAGTCCGAAGCTGTCAGGGCGCCGCTGTCAGATGTCAACAACAGCTCAGGGGCAGGAAGTGGCACCGTTTGGGGCCAAGTAGACCCACCTCCACCAACCTCTCCCACCTTCCTCTAATCTCTGTCACACACACCTACACACACTTCAAACCCTCTCCCCATTCTCTCCATCACCTCAACACACACCACCACCAAACACTTTAGTCTCTGACTTGAAAGAAATGAATAACTTGAATGAGCTTGTGTTTTGATATGTGCACAAAACCACAGTGACTGCCAGATACTGTAGGGCACGAACAGTGAACCTCAGACTAATCAGATTCCTTAAGGTGAGCTAGCAGCTCTTTAAGGCCTGTCAGCAGCACACATGACTCAAACAGCTGGGTTGATGTTATTCCCATTATCTAACTAATCAGTGGGATGGTTGCTGTTGTTATTCAAATCAGTTATTTTAAAATTGGATTCATCTGACAACAGAAACAAAGACATGTCAATGATAAGACCACATCACATCATGCACTGTGTGTGGCTTCAGCATTGCTAGAAACAGTGATATCTTTGAGTGCGATTTAGAGGTGGAGATTGGAGATATGGATAAGACCCAATCAGGAGAGATTGTGGGTGTCTGTTTCTGTCCGGCCAGACTACAACACAACACAAGAATCTTGTGGAGGCCAAATGTAGGAAAAGTGATTAAAACTAGGACAAATTAGTGTAGATTTGGCCTGAGTCTTTAGATCCCAGGGCAGGTGTGAATATCCCCAACCTGCAACTGCAGTTTGCCTCAGACAGATAAACCAGATTCCTACCTGTCCATAGAATGTTCAGGTGTGACCCTCCTGTTCTCTTCAGCTAATAATGTTTTGCATTACAGTACAGTTTATCCATTCTGGAGAATGATTTATAAATGCTCTGATTTTGCCCTGGTAGCCTGTATATAGTTATATATCTAACTATATAATAGTTAAGGTGCACACCACATAAGTGTAATGTTTGTCTCCTGGCTGGAGGTGTCTGGTGTCTGTTGACCTTTGGCCACCAAAATCTAATCAGTTCATCCCTCAGTCCAAATTAATGTTTGTGTCAAATTTGAAAAAAATCCCTTAAGGTGTTACAGATATATTGCGTTCAGTAGGCCAAAAACATGTTTTGTGAGGTCACCATGACCTTGACCTTTGACCACTTAAAAAAAAGTGAATGTTTTTGCCAAATTTGAAGCACTTCCGTCAAGACGTTACTGAGATATCGCGTCCATGAGAATGGGATGGACAGATGAAAATAACCTTTAAAACACCAGCTTAGTGAATGAAAGGCAAGACAGAGAGAGGAAAATATGTGTAGTGTTAATGTAGACTCAGTCTGTCTGTTTGAAGTATTTCAGCCACAAATTAATCACCTGCTGCTTTTCAGTCACCCTCAGTGAAGCCCCCCCCCCCCGTTCTCCTTTACTTCTCGTCTTTACCTTCTCCATTCATCTATGACAGATGAAAAGCAGAGCACATAGGAGGTGCCACATCCTGCTGAACCGAGCCATCTGAACTGGCAGCACAGCGAAGTGTCCAAACAACCTTTCCCCAAACAGTCGCCCTCTTCAGCTCACCCTAATTGGTTGCAAATGCCTTTTAGGATGAGCCACTGATGGCTGTGGGGAGTTTATATACACAAGACTTACGCTCTTTAAAGCATAATTCCACCATGATTGATTTTTTCTTGTCATTTGTTATGTTTTCCCTTCCTTTAAAGTGAACTCTGCCTGTTGTCACACACATGCAGCTCATTTGAAGCTATTTGGTCACTTTTTGAAGAAGGCTCAGGTTCCTGCTTCGTATTAGAGTATTGAATGTAATAGGATGAGATATTTATCTTCTCATCTAATTCCAATCATGCTGGAGTGGCCCTTCAAGTCCAGAGATGGGGCTCCTTTGTCAGAAATCAGACAAACAGAGTTCAAATGCACTGATGTGTGTTGGCCTGCATAATTGGCTTCCGGTAAACATGTCTTTGGCGCTTCATGGTGCAGAATGTGGCATTGATTTGGCTTTTTTCATAACGGTTTCTAACAAAGTGAAACCTCTCAGATGAGGGTCTTTTCATGTTTATGTCTGTCTCCTTTTTGACTCTTCAGAGAGATTTTACTGCAGCCAAAATCACCACGTTAAAAGGACGAACATGTCTGAGTGTGTATGTGTATGTGTTGCACATGTAGTGTGTGAATGTGTTCATTTTAAATCCTCACGTCTGTACTTGTGGTATGTGAGTCCGTATGCGCATTTGTTGTTTTCTGTGCGCATCGGCACGTTTGCATGTGTTCTTGTCTTGGTAATGTGTGTATATATGCTCAGTGTCCTGGTCAGGCTTTTGTCCACATGCAGGATGAGGAAGCTGAGAGCTATGTCTGTCTATGGTATGTATGTGTGTGTGTCTGTCAGCCGTCACTGTTGTGTGCCAACATCTCGTTCCTGCTCGGAGACATCAGTCTCCACCTATCCATCAAACCTGAGTCACTGAGAGTTTTCAACTGCTTCCTGAAAAGCTTTGTCATCCAAACAAAGAAAGCCTAGACTCGTATTAAGTTCACCACTGCTGATCTGTTGGACCTAAATTTTCATCTGCTTTAGTCACACCAGTGTCTAGGTGTCACACACACTGTTACACCAGCTGTCCTTGAAATTGTGTCTGTGTACGACTAATTTGTTCGACATATTTTGAAGAGGCAGTAATCATCTTCTTTCAGTCAGAGAAGCTCCATGTCCCTGTGTAGGATGGTGGGGTCATACTGTCAGGACACAGCATCATGTTCTGACTGTGGTCAGGTTTAACTTAGTGAAATACTTTGATTAAGGTGAGGCAGTGATTGTAGTTTTGGCTAAATTTTCACAAAGTAAACATGTCCTGTTGTGTAACCTGAACCATTAAAAAGATTCATCATGCTGCAGTTGCTGTGACTGGACGCTATATTGTAGGAAAACAAATTAAATTTATTGTCAGTCAGTGTGTTACATACAATATGTTCAGTATGAACTCTAGATTCACTAATCATGCTGATAAAAAAAAAAAAAAAAACTTTATTCAGGTGGCACGTAGTTTTTTCTCATAACATATTTACTGTTGCTAATATAAAAATCCAAGGACACAGGGTTGGTGAGATCCTGGTTTAGTAACCATGGCTCTAGGGATGATGGTGTTGTCACTGGGTTGGTCCCCTTCTTTGGTCCAGACTCAAATATCCTGATAACTCGATGTCACAGGAAAAGTAATAAAGCATTTCCTTAATTTCATATTTTAATCGGCATTATGGACAATTTAGAAGTGATTGATTAATCCATCAATAAATACTTCAGATTTTAAAACGGATTTACAAAAACAACATAAAACACTAAATAAACCATTTATTAATTTATGAATAAACAGTAGAATTTGAAAAACTATTTGAAAAGGCATTTTAAAAATGGGAATACATTCCTGGATTCCCTCTTCAATTTCCATTTCCTTTTCCTATTAGCTAATCGATTAGCTTAGTCATTTAGCTTCTCCTTTTAGCCTTTCTGTGACACCCTGGGCTTCAGTGCTGGTAAAACCAGGCTAAACAATCCCTTTGCTGAACCTGTAACTTTTCCTGTAATGAGGTTGATATTTGTGCTTCACAGACAACTATCTTCATTATTAGATGGATTACTATAAAATTTGCTGCAGATATTCGAGGTCCCTAGAGGATAAATTCTACTGACTTCTATCTGCCAAAAATGTCCTCTCTGTCAGGGTCTGAATGGTTTTAAGGGAAATGACTCTACTACTTAAACTGTCTCTTTAATTATTACCTCCCAGCTCAACGTGGTGGTAAATTCCCAAAACACATCAGATTGCCATATACAGTATGATATACTGAGTGCATTATAGTTTGCTGCTACAGTCCGAAAAACATTCAAATTCCTGCCAGTGATTGTTACAATTAGAAGACCTTTAAATATTTATCTGCACTAAATAATAACTATTGATTCTTCAGTCTAAAAATTATTATATTGGTATTGTCCTTCAAAATAATAAATAAACAGTATATTTTGCTCAAGAATACATTTGGTAAAACTGAGGGAATGAGTTGGTTGAGTCTGGTGTTGTGGTGTTTGTGACATATAGAAAGTCTTTTTGTTATCACACCTGCAAGAGGAGGGAAGGGGCTGCTATCAGTGATGTCACTGATATCAGTTGTCAAACTGTTGGACATGCTGAAAGACAGGTAGATAGACAGACGGGTAGATAAGCGAGCAGGTATGTAAGTGGAGCGCTGACAGACAGACAGCAGAGGAGGATGTGGGATGGGGTCTTCCTCGCTGCCTGGCAGATCTCCTGCTGTTCACACGGAGGGGAGGGCTGTTTATTTAAGTGGCTCCGCATGGCAACCACTTGTGAGTGGCTCCTGTGAAAGACTCCACAGGCTCGGCATGGAGATGTGGGTTGATGGGGGGGGGGGGGCATCTGCTTCCTCACCTTCCACCCAAACTACCCCCACCTTATCCCTCCCTTCCAGCATCATTGCAACTGGGGGTATTATTGTAGAACAACATTGAAGTCATTTATCAGAACATCATCATCATCATCATCATCATCCTCTGTTTGGATATAGTCACCTGCTGCCTCATATCTGTTTGTCTTCTTGTTATCCCTATCTCCTGCTCCAACAAACACACTGTCATAATACTGTCACTAGACTCTTTATTTAGCGGCTCTGACTGATGTCCAGACATGAGTAATGTCTGCAGTCCTGAAAAATGTATCTGAATCATATACAGCCACCAGGGGCAGGTGATGGCCCTTGGAAGCTCCTATTATTTCCCATGGTTACTGATCAGAGAGCTGGCAAACGCAAAGCAATCTAGGAAGTGATCGATAACTCAAAAGACAAATAAATAAGTGTATATATAACTGTATTAGTCAAATCTGTACTGACAATGTGTTGAATTCACATAGATTCTACATCACTGTTTAAGAAACAGCTTCCAATTCCACCACAGATGCCTTAAAAATATAAAAATCACGTGTCCAGTGATTGATGGGAAGGGCTGTGTGACATTACACACCACTGACAAGGAAACAGTCAGTAAATCAGAAACTTTGACCAAACCAGTTGCAGTTTTATGTTTGTAATGATGGATGATCTCACTGTGTAAGTACAAGAGTCAATGCCAACAAACGGCCTCAGAGAGAGGAAAATATTCCTGTGTAACAACTGACAGTGTGCACACAACGGCAGAACTAAAAGACAAAATAAAATCCTCTCTCTTTCAGACATGGATGAGTGTGAGAACGACTACAACGGGGGCTGCGTCCATGAATGCATCAACATACCAGGAAACTACAGGTGCACCTGCTATGATGGATTCATGCTGGCCCACGACGGACACAACTGTCTGGGTAAGAATAGTCTGTTTAAATACATTCGTCCTCCTCTATGTGTGTGTTTGTGTTAATATGACTGTGTGTGTGTGTGTGTGTCATCATGGCAAAATGTTGTCCTGCAGGAACTACCACACAGGTAGCTTTGAGCACTTTGGCAGGTGTTTGTCAGCCTGTCTATTTGTGGACAGATTTTTGTCAGTAGTGGACGTTGTGGTCTGAACCATGAACAGTCAACTTAACCGGCGATGATATAACAAGCAGGAATGAGTTGATGGATCTCTTCCATCACCTCAACTGTGTATGATGACTACTGAGTGATAATGATCATCAATAATAATAATTATCCATCATTGATGGGCGGTCGGAAAAGTGCAGAAAGCAGTCACATGACTTTTGTTTACCATTGTTTAGAGAGAGACAGAGAGAGAGAGAGAGAGACAGAGAGAGAGAGAGAGAGAGAGAGAGAGAGAGACTACTGCCCTTCACCTAATATTCTTCTAACTTATTGACATGATATAAATATGAATATTTCAATATTTCTGCTATGACACACATGTAGCCTCCGCTTTCTCCTGTAATCAAAAACAACAAAACAACTAATGATAATAATGAATGTATAACTAGTCTGGTGCCTGTTACACCAATAAACTGGTGGTTTGTGAGGGAGGCTCGGGATGGAGATGTTTTAGTCCTCCCCTGCCGGGCAAGGTGCAGACAGGCACCAAACTTTAAAGGATGAGGAACTGAGATCAAAATGAAGACTGAGTTAGAAGACATGTTTCGTCCAATCCACAAGGACCGAACATCAACATGTTGACGGTCTCCTGATCTTGACAGAATGCTTGATTGTGGTATGACTGAATATTTGTCAGAATGTGTTGAAGCTCAGTGGGGTTGAAATGCAAGGTTGCGCGCTATATTAAAAAAAGTTTCACTTTTTTTTCAGTGAAATCTAAAGGATTTTAGGCCCAATGGAAGTTTTAAATTCATGTTGGGCTTTCTTTGTGTACCAGTAGACAAGGTTGCCTTTCCGTTTATTCTTCCTGCTGTGCACCAGGAAACAGGGTTAGTTAACAGCAGTAGTTACTGTGTAGTTACTTCAGTCGCTTCCGACTTAACGCTGACTGAACGATGCTTGAGCGCTGCTGTAGCAGAGATGGATGGAATTCGCGTTACCGACGGAGGCGGCGTGCATTACAGCGTCGCGCTGGAAAAGTGAGTAATGTTTCCATCACTGCTGATTGGAGCTGGAGTCGATAAACATCCGTGACTTCTGCAGAGTCATTTGACCTAGGAATGAATGCTGATTGTACCCCTTCCCCTCTGAAGACAAAAGCCAGATGTTAGTGGGTGTTAGTGGGTTTTTGGCCAGTGTGAAAGGGGTTTAAGTGTGCATCAGTGTTCATCTATCCGCGGTGTGTATTGGTGAGTGTATGAGGTTTTATGGGTATGTGTCTATGCATCCATATAATTCAGTGCATGAATAGATATGTCAGTCTGTCTATGTGTGTGTGTGTGTGTGTCCCTGTATCTCCTAAGCCTGTCTGGCTCAGCTTGCCTTTCTCCAGAGAGACCCTCTGTCATCGTTTGGAGGGTTTCCATGATTTGTGCTGTTTTATGCTTCTTTCTCTGTTCTGTTGGGAGGGCGGTCAGGGTTGAAGAGTTCTCCTACAGATATCTGGCTGCTCTTATTACTAACAGATCCAGCCCATTTAGCCCCAGTGCTGCGTTACTGACTTATTGTCAACAGGACTAATGTTTTTTTCTGCCCTGTGCAAAATGTAGTTCTGCAGGGGCATGCTCAAACACATTTCATCCCTCAGTCCTCCACTGCTGACTGACGAGAGCAAACTAAAATCAGAAACATGAAAAACTACGTCACTTTGGACGCTCTGTGTCTTTGGTGGGATTTGGTTTGGCATTTGTCAGTCTTGTACCTCAGGCCTCGAGCCTTTGGAGAGATTGAGTGCTCTTAGCACCAGCCAGCAGAGCAGAGTAGCTGCTTAGCTGTGGATTCACTTCACAGGAATGAATTTCAGACAGCTGAGATAAAGCAGAGTTAAAAACACTGCTGCTGTATTATTGTTTAAAATCCCGTTGACAGAACCTTTAAACATCATTAGTTATAACATTATGAAAACATCTTTTGCACTAAAGTCCCTTGATATAAACTGAATATTTTGAGCGATTAGAGTTCTGTTTTCATCCAGGTTTAATTTGGCACTTAAATACAGTAAATACAGTACATCATAGAAGCTCAGCGACTGATACTGACAGCGCTGGACCTCAAGATGGTGGATGAAACCACATTTTCTTTTGTTCCATCCTAACCTTAACCCTAACCCTAACGGCAATTAATCAGGACTGAACAAGTTTAATTTAGCACCAGCAGCTATGACAAAGTGTGCCAGCTGATTTTTTACAAGCAACAGGAGCCACAAAGCAGAGTTAACGTCGAGCAGCTATAAATATATTGTAATATTTACAATTACAGGTTAGAAGGATGTATAAATGTTGTTGGATGATCTCTACTGTTGTTTTTGATTAATGTATGAGCCATCTAACATGTCTGTGTATTTATGGCTGTCTATATGTGTAGTCTACGTCAGGCCACATCACGGGTGGTGGAGTAATGGGACAGGTGGAGTCTATATGTGGCACAGGTGCAACAGATCAGCTAATGATGCAGGGTGACGGAGAGATCTCACCGTTTTTACCGCTCTCACGCCGGGAACACAAAAAGCCAAGCCAGCCATCATACAACCACTTTTCTTATTCGCAATATAAAAGTAATTTACTGAGAGCTGGACTCTGGATTCATTCTACTGCACATGACTGGGTGGCTAATTTGTGGTCAGGATAGTCGCTACATTTATTGAGAACAAATTAAACAAATGAGACTAATTGTCACAGGCCCATGAGTCCGATTTAATTGGCTCGAATGAATATTACGATCTTATTTTTTATGCACACAATATTGTGCTACAGGAGGCTCATGTGATGAGACGTAAAATTATTCATCAGTGAGAGGGCTGCTCTGAAACATTAGTGCATTATAAATAAAAGACTGAGGTGAATTAGAAAGAACTACACTTTTAAATGACACTGTCTAACTTTTGCTTTAGGGTAATGAGCTGACTGCTGGCTGCATAGAGTATGACATGATACATTTTTACAATCTGCTTCAGCTGCTTTCTGACAGAAGATTTACCTGTAGAAGACAATATGATGTGCTGTGTGTGTTCAGAGTTAACAGAGGTAAAATAATCCTCTTACTCATCACAAACATAATCAGTCGCATTGAGTCAGAGCCCAAAATGGTAAAACTCTTCCTTCCTGTCATCTTTGTGTGGAGGCCAATTGGCCATTTTCACGCGTTTCGTGCCTCATAATCACCAAATAATGACTTTCAAATTTCCATGCCCTTGTCAGGTGCAAAGGGATGGGGCATCAACAGTTGATTTCTGACTCACAGAAAGAAATGTGTTGTTCTTTTTTATTCCCCTTACATAGTTCTAAAGAACAAAGTCACGGTTTCGGAGGATGTTGTTTTATGTTTCCTAAACAAAAACTTGTTGAGATTTTGAAGTGGTTTGGCAAAATTCCTGTTTCATCCTGATGGCAAGATTCCCAACTCCAGGCTAAAAAGAATTTTCCCCATGGTAGACATCAGTTCCCAAGGCTTGCAAGTAGTGATGTCATGTCACATGACAAACTAATGCCTACAGTTTGCTCAGAGAGGCTCTGAGCCTCTCTTCTGATTGGCTGACTGTTTTCTGAGTGTCAAATAAAAATATAGCAGATTTCAGGTAAACAACCAAACCAAATCCAAGGTTGGATGGTGGGTCCTGGTGGCTTAGGGCGTGGCTGAGAGTAGTGACAGCTTTGTTGTGACATCACAAAGTTCCAGAAGTCCTGACAGCTGGTTTTAAGGCTCAGTTTCTGAATACAGGCTGTGTGCATTTCTCTGTGGACTGAGCGCTGTGATACTTTCACAGTATTAATATAGAACCTAGACCTGCTTTATAATCAAACAACACATGGACATCTAACTTTATACTATATGGACCTTTAATCATGACAAAATAAATGCTTCCAAAGCCGAAATAAAGTGAAATATAATACACACTGTCTCAAATCTGAATCTTACAGTGGTAGCAGGGGATCCACCATCAGCCTCCTTTTGTCCAGTGTGGTGGAGGAAACCTCAACCAGCAGGCAGACAATACACGTAGGTGAAAGTCACTGAGGACATTAGATATGTTCATCAAACCTACAATAACAGGTTAACTAAAACAACAATATCACCTGTGAGCTGTTCAGATCATGATTTTGTTATATCAGACATTTCCATATGGTACAACCCATAGACCAGAAATAAAGATGCTATGTTTCCTCTGTGATGTCACCCACATGTTTCTGAAGAAAAGTTTTGAAGCTCAGAGTGAGCTGCTCCACCATTGCCATCTTGGCGGCTTGTGTGATATGTGGTAAGCATACACTCACTAAAAGGGGCCACGCCCTCAATTCTACATAACTTTAAGCCTTAATTAAACAGGTGAGTTATATAAACGGTTGTCTTGAAAGAGGAATTTAGCTCTAGAGACCAAAACTGTTTTTGTACCAGGCTGTAAACATGTTTATTTCTGCTGTAAAGTTGGACATTTTAACATGGGAGTCTATGGGGATTGACTCACTGTTGGAGCCAGACTCTAGTGGTCGTTAGAGGAACTGCAGTTTTTAGCACTTCAGTGTTGGCTTCATTTTTCAGCCCCACAGGTTGATACTTGAATACACCCCCAAAGTTGTCCGTATTGGCATTTTAGTGTATGACTGACCTATGATAAGTTCCTCTGTCAGCCTGCAGCCCCGTCTGCCTGGAGGACTTGAGTGGGGGGAGGAGGGGCTGAAAGGACTGGGTGTATTTAACGGCTTTTAGACAAAGAACTGGGAGGGAGTTCAGGTGAAAGCGTGCGCTCAGTTGTGGGAAATGGAAATTGTTGCTACCCCAGTTGTCATATAGGGGAAGAGTTGTAGTTGCCAAGTATTTGGTTGCCTCAAGTCTTTGGCACAGAGTCATTGTTCTGACAAGAGGCCTGAGAAAGGACATTCAGAGAGCCATCCTGGATTTCCTCTGTTCTGGCTCTGGGCAGCAGCCCTCTATCTGTCTTTTGACTGAAGAGGGGCAGGGACTAATCAACATCCAGTCCCAACATCCAGACTGCACAAAGACTGCTGTCCATGCTGGTTGGATACAGCTCACCTGCTGCTGAGCAGGGTGGAATGACACACAGATTTTTAAGATTGGATGTTACACAAATGAGACTCCTGGCATGTGGTTGTGTGAGGAACAATTATTTTTTAGCAGCCTCATAAAGACACTGTCATAGAGCCTGGCTGCACCAAACTGTGCCATCTGATCAAGGTGATGTTGGATACCCAGGGAGAGAACAGTAACATCACTTCTATCAGGTCGCCAACTGTAATTGTTAATTTCTCACCAGAGAAACAGGTTTTTTGTGTTTGGTTGACAGGTTTTGCAGCAGGACACAAAGACAAAAAGTTTAGATGTAAGGCAGCCATAATATTAGTCTGCGGGGCCTATATGAATCAGCTGCCCAGAACATCATTGCTGGAGCTGTGCCTCTAAAACTAAAGGAATTCAAAACATGAATCAATAATCAAAATATACAGGGAGAAAGAAATAAAGAAAGACAAAATATATCTGTAATATAAGCTGAATTTATCCAGCCTCTCACACTGATAAAAGCACCATCCATAACTAAATCAGACTAAGAAAGTCAAAATATTGACAACTAAATAAAAAACTGACACATTTCTGTAAAGCATTGTCTTGTTGATCCAGCTTCTCAACCAATCTGCCCTCAGATCAGGTGGGAGCAAAACATTTTCCATCATCCCATGAAGTGTTGCGGTTGGGAAGAGAGGCTCAGAGCCTCCTCTCTTCTGATTGGCTCACTGACCTGTTGTTAATACAGCTCCAGAGAGAAGCCTGAGAGAGGAGATGTAAAACTACACTGAGATGGTTTTTGGTTCTTAAAACCACAAATATATCTTATGTATGTATGGTCTCAGCTTCCTGGAGTGCACCAACATGTCAACAACAGATAAAACAGCCTGTTTGAGAGCATGGCCGTTGAAATGACTTCTAGTATTATGCTACTTGAATTTTACATTTCCAACCTCATACAACAAAACACACAAACACACAAATAGAAGAGACAGCCAGGACTGTGGAAGGGAGGAGATCAGGGTGTATTTCAGGTACGATGCTTGTTACGGAGGATCGGTTTATATTTAGTCCGCTTACAACACGGATTGGGGATTGCGTTCCTGTGTGATGACTCCGTACCGTCACCAGCGTCTCACGTGCGTTATGTTTACTGTAATCACTAACTGTAGAGATAAATAGTACCCTGTGATGCATGGTAACCATATAAACAGAAACTGGCATGTCGGCCTATTGTCAGACTGCAGTTTAATCCCCAGCTCCAACCTTCATCTCCTCGCTGGCTGTCAACGAGGACCATGCTGTTTGTTGTAATGTCTCAGATTAGAGTGTCTCATTGAACTGTATGGGGCAGGGCACAGTCTGCACTGCACTGGCTCATCCCTCTGACACATGCATATACAAAATTAATACTGGCAATGTGTGTACCTCGGACTCTCATGTGACGAGCTGTCATAACATCATACATCTGTGCTGCGGCTTGAATCAGCTGCGATGAGTTCAAAGACGCTGTAAATTAAAATCGTATGTCCTCCATGACTGATAGAAATGTAGAACATGTAGAGCTGTAATCAGTCTGCTTTCTGACTCGTTAATCATAGCTGGGGATACAACGTGAAGCCCTGCAACACGTCTATTCTCGGAGGACATTTGTTGCAGGATGCTTTTAGGTCCTGCGGATACTGAAATGAGGCTTAGTGCAGCTGAATCACCATCAAAGTGCGACCGCTCCTTTTGAAAACAGCTTGTTTGTTTCTTTGTCAAAGTTCACACTCAATTTATTTCTCATTTTTCTCACATGCTCTGGGCCTGTAACCATGTTGTGGCTTTTAATAGACCCAAAGTATGATCTTCGGAAAACCTCAGACCCTTGTGGTGTTCTGAACGAGCCTGGGATGACAAAGTATTGTAGAAATCCGTTTGCGTGAGCGTGCAGAGAGTCGACTCCCAGATGCACTGTGTCAACAAGTTAGGGCACTAATTGATTTAAGATTGCCTAATTGTTCTCTGATTAAAGAGCGGTGCTGCTCAGTCTTCAGTCTCTTTCTTCCTTTTGGTTTTGACTTTATTTATTTGGTTTTGGCGTGGAAACAGCTGGGCTCAATGTGGTGCTTGCTCTGTGCCCTCTGTGAATGTCTGCTGCAATTGCATGAGTTTATTTTCCTTCTGATGCGCCCTTTTCATGTCACGGCGAGATCTGAGAGGTAGCTACGCAGCGAGGAGTCAGCGACCATGGCGTCACAGAGAGGTCTGACATGTAACAGACAGGAGGCGGGAGATGGAGGGAGGGAGGAGTTTTCACTGTTTCACTGTTCTTACACAGCACAGGGACACACAACAATGTGTATAATTGAAGTAATTGAAATACCTCCACCAACATCACTCATCATTGTCCATCAACATCACCATGTGCCAGATTTCACCATTACTGAACCTGAAAGGTGTGAAAATAGAAAAAAAGCACAAACAATATCAATGGAAGTTTTTCAAGTCTTTTATGTCCGTATGTACATCACAACAGTGTCTGGTTGCTGATTGTTCCTCTTGTCCTTACTAATGTTAGAGATGGGGACAGAGTCTACAGCCCGTGTTCCCTTAAAAGAAGAATTCATCTGAAACTAATAGGACACGTCAACAGTCTCAGTTAGACAAATTAAAAGATGGTTCACAGTCTGTATGAACAGTGAGACAGACGTAAGTGATGGGGGACGAAATCCACAGTCCTCCCAATGTTTATCTACGTTAATATGAAGCTTCTGAATTAAAAGAATGATGAGTCTATCTTCCAAAGTTTGTGATTTCAGTTCAAAATTCCAGTTTCTCAGCAGAGACACAGAAAGAGGAAAAATTTCAATGAAGTCTGAGTTCACGTAAACTTTTCAATACATTTTTTGAATATAAAGTTTCCTGTTTGTGTTGCTTCCACTTCAACTAAGAAAGGAAACATAAAGAGGGAACTTAACTAAACTTAACTAAACAGCCTGTAACACACTGATACCTGCTTCATTTGTCTGACAGACTGTAGAAGCTCAACTTGGTCTGCGCCCATCTCTTACATTAGAATCATGTTCACCTCCATATAAAACATAGATGTCCATGTGTTGTTTGAGCCAATCAGAAGAGAGGCTCAGAGCCTCCTCTCTTATGATTGGCTCACTGACCAGTTGTTACTAGAGCTCCAGAGAGAAGCCTGAGAGAAGAGATTTAAAACTACATTGAGATGTTTTTGGTTCTTAAAACCACAAGTATATCTTCTTATGGATCAACACTTCAAATAAAACACAGAAGAAGAGGAAAATATGGAGCTTTAATGAAAATTTCCATAAGTAAATCACTTGATTTTTTAAAGTGGAATTAAATTGTATTGCTTTTGATTTATGTCACTCAGATCATGCTTGTTTAGTTATTTTTGTACAAACTGTAGTGAATGCTAACTTGTATGGTCTCAGTTCAAATTGCTTCCTGAAGGACACCAACATGTCAACAGATAAAACCAGCTTAAAATTTGTTTTTTTTTAAGTTATTTTATGGGTAGGTTGTTACCTTTATTGTGATAGGGACAGTGACAGTAGTGACAGGAAAGTCGGGGAGAGAGAGGCAAGAAGATGAGATCACTTCACCCCCGCCCCCCCTGTCAGATGCATCCTGGGTGGGTGAAGAACAATCAAACAGAGGAGCGCCAGTTGAAACTTGCAAAAGAGCCTTGTGGCCTTTTACACTGAAATGTTGGCAGAGATTGATTGGACTTGGAGATTGCTGCATCTCTCTCTCTCTCTCTCTCTCTCTGTCTGTCTCTTTCTCTCTGTCTCTCTCCCCCTCCAGCTTGAAAATTAAATACATTAGTCATATTAATGACATCTGTTAAAAAAGCAGTGTGAAGAAGTGCGATTAAAAAAACAAAAACCTAGAGTTCAGTGAGGACTCCATGACTTCTGCAGCAGTAACACACCAGTGTATTTACACATGGACTGGAGGTTTGTGGATGGGATGCATGAATGAAGTCAGCGTACAGGTTGATCCGGGAATGGACGGGTCAGCAGCTCTGCAGTTACCTGGAATTGATCACAAACATGGCTGCAAAGTTAGAAAGTGTATTATAGTAAAGTGAATTATCATTTCTTGGATGTGGGTCGGTTGTGTGAGTCATGTGTGTAAATCACTAGGATCATGGTGCTTAAATCAAATCACAATACTGTCTGGAAACACTGGGGCTTTGGAACTATAGCTGTAGCTGCACTTCCATCAGGACGGGCTGAAGCTCTGACTGCAGATTCACAATGTGAAGCCCAAATGAATCAGTGTGGTACGGAGGCAGACCTCAGGGAATGATCGGATACAGCAGATCTAGCTGTTGGCAAATGTTTGTCAGAAGCTCTAACAGCTGTATACATCTATATACCTCCACCAACACAGCTGTGGTGTGTGTGGTGCTGCTGCAACATCACTGTTCACATCCTCTCTCTCCGTCCTCCCTGTCAGATCAACTCAGTGTCAGGCCAGGTGACTGTAGGAGCATTAGAGCTGGAGCCTGTTTTCTTCTTGTTTTTTTCGGGTCCTTAAGTTCATGTATGAGTTGAGCAGAAGGAGAAAAGATGAGGATAGAGGAACAGCTTGAAAGAATGAGTGTACTTTTAGAGCTTGTTATCCAGTGGACAGTACATCTGCATCACTGGCTCTCTGAGCAGTGTGAGGCAAACAGGAGAAGATGAATTGACCATAGATGAAGAGCACAAAGACCCTCCTCTCCTGCTCTCCTCCTCCTTTCTACCACCAGGGAGAAGAAGATGCTGAAGTCCAGAACAGAGACAGTTGAGAAAGGAGACAACGCACTTACAATCATTTCCTGTCTGTGTGTCACATGGGTTTCTCCACCTCCCCGCCCCTGTAACAGACCAGCAGCAGGTCTGAGTCAGTTCACTCATGTGGGAGAAGTGAACGTGAACACAGGTTTTGATTTTGATTTTTTTTAACCGAAATAGACATATTATCTATTTTTCACAAGCCACAGATCTTCAAAACATTCTGACGGTGAAATTATATTTTTCAGAAAAATTTGGATGAAATTAACTTTGTTCGAGAAATGTCTCTGTCTCAGCAACAAACTCTCATGAGATCTCACCACACGGATCTCTCTGTCGGTTCTGATCTAGTTTACTGCCGACATCGCTTTCCAACCATATAAACAGAAGTTATGAGGGGCCTATACGTGCAACCATGAATTAAAAGTTTAAACTGAAATAAAACTTGTTTCATTGTGTAATAATACCATTATTGTTGTTATTATTATTGAAGTGCTTTTGGAGGGAAAACAGAGAGTATTAGACTGATAGACTGATCTTGTACTGGGTTGATCAGATATAAGCCAGCACATAAAAACGAGCGGCAAAATCAGCTGTAAATTCAAACTGTATCTAGTGTTGTAATGTATTGTTGTTATGTTTTGACATGAACAAGCAATCGTGACCACGCCCAGTTAGGAAACAGGAGTTGTATTACATTTCTTACTATTGGCACTACTTGTAATGTGTCAGCTTTTGTTATAGAGTTATATATAACTGATTAGATTTTGGTGGTCAAAGGTCAAAGGTCAAAGTCACTTTGACCTCACAAAACATGTTTTTGGCCATAATTCACAAATTCATTCACTAATTATGACACAATTGAACACAAATGTGTAATGAAATAAAATTATGTAATGATGATATTTGATATCCAAAAAGATCAAAGGTCAACTTCACTGTGACATCATTAATGCTGTAACTCAGGAAGGATAAATTGTGACCATACTTCCTGTAAATTGGCTGGTTGGGGGGGGAAATAACCATGAGGAGGTGACAACATACATCTGTAACATGTTGATGATTGGTGGAATAAAAGGCTCCATGGATGACTACAGATGTGGATGGAGGGATAGAAAGAGACAGATGGAGGCTGACACAGAGGCTGATTAAGAGCAGGACAAGGATTTTCATGCTTTTGCACCAGCAACAGCTAGAGGCGTTAAGTCTCAGGTTGTACGTCTCATTCTCGTGAACACGATATCTCAGTAACCCCTGGAGGGAAGTCCTTCAAATTTGGCACAAACATTCAGATTTTTGTGGTCAAAGGTCAAGGTCACTGTGACATCATTATGTTCTGCAGAACCACTTCTGGCTATTATTTAAGATGGGGACCATATTTCCTGACACTTGGCTGATTGGTGGAGGAAACAACCAGGAGGTGGTGATTCTAGTATAAAGGTGCTACAGGTGGAAAGATGCTGGAGCTTTATGTTTTGGCTCAGGGTGGGAAGGAGGTTTCTTCAGATGAGTGGAAAAATAGAAGAGGAAAATCTGTATCTGTGTTCTCTTTGCACTTTTAGTTCTTACTAAATTGCTCATTGGGAACCAACCAATGTCGCTTTCAAATGACAGGCCAGGTACACCAAGGTGATCCCCCACCCCTCCCATGATGGCATGCTTCTCACCCTTCCTTTGAGTGTTGCAGTTCAGAGCACATGCCTCAAGATGATGATATTCTTTACTATCTACAATTCTACAATTCCTACCCAGTTTACCTGACACATCCCTGAACTGAACTTCAGTGTCTTGATGCAACCATTAGATAAAAGAGGATATAGGCCATGTTTTAGATCAGCCATGTGTCTCAGCAGTGTGTCTGTCTACATCAACCTCAGAACTGCAGACTAAACACAATGCAAAGTCATCCTGGTCACACACACACACACACACACACACACACACACACACACACACACACACACACACACGCACACAGGGGCAGATCTGTATGATCCCTGTTAAAGTCAATGGAGGGTGTCACATATTTCCAGTTGACTTCAGTCCTATTAGATGTTTACTGGCCTCTTAGTGGCACAGTGGGGCCTATAAATGCATTCATGCACCAGTACGTGCACATGACATACTCACACACTCTGTAGACACTCACCACCCCAGTTACGACCTAGCGTTTGGTGTTTGATTTAGTCACCTATGGTGCCAGGATCAGACTCCTGTCAGGACACCCTGTCTGCCGCTCTGTGTGTGTGTGTATGTGTGTGTGTGTGTGTGTGTGTGTGTGTGTTGTGTGTGTGTGTGTGTGTGTGCGCGTGTGTTTGCGTGTGTGTGACCCTCACATTCCTGACTCTGGTGTCATCCTCTCACCTGACATTTCCCGGCACATAAACTGTCACTGACATACTGTATGTTTGTTTTGTTTGTTTTGTTTATCCAACACGGCTGACTTCATCTCTCTGTCTGTCTCTCGTCATCTGAACAGATGTGGACGAATGTCTGGACAACAACGGTGGATGCCAGCAAGTGTGTGTCAACACCATGGGGAGCTACGAGTGTCAGTGCACAGAGGGATTCTTCCTTAGCGACAACCAGCATACCTGCATCCACCGCTCTGACGGTAAGACTGGGACAGACTGAGAGACTGGGACAGACTGGGACAGACTGAGAGACTGGGACACACTGAAACAGAGTGGGACAGACTGAGAGACTGGGACAGACTGAGATAGACTGGACAGAAGGGGACAGATAGAGACAGACTGGGACAGACTGAGAGACTGGGACACACTGAAACAGAGTGGGACAGACCGAGACAGAGTGGGACAGACTGAGATAGACTGGACAGAAGGGGACAGATAGAGACAGACTGGACAGACTGAGACAGAGTGGGACAGACTGAGACAGAGTGGGACAGACTGAGACACAGTGGGACAGACCGAGACAGACTGGGACAGACTGAGATAGACTGGACAGAAGGGGACAGATAGAGACAGACTGGGACAGACTGAGAGGCTGGGACAAACTAGAAAAACTGAGACAGACTGAGACAGACTGGATAGACTGGACAGACTGAGACAGAGTGGGACAGACTGAGACAGACTGGATAGACTGGACAGACTGAGACAGAGTGGGACAGACTGAGACACAGTGGGACAGACTGAGACAGACTGGATAGACTGGACAGACTGAGACAGAGTGGGACAGACTGAGACAGACTGGATAGACTGGACAGACTGAGACAGAGTGGGACAGACTGAGACAGACTGGATAAACTGGACAGACTGAGACAGAGTGGGACAGACTGAGACAGACTGGATAGACTGGACAGACTGAGACAGAGTGGGACAGAGAGAAAAGTGTGAGCTATTTGTTTGCAGTCTGTGAAAATGAATCACCTGAGAGGCGCAAAGAGAACATGTTTTATTTCAGGTGTTTTATAAAAAGATTCTTGATGCTTATTGGTCAGTATTTATCACAACACAGGGATCATTATTTGGTCTTAATGTCCGAGCTTTGTGGTGAATGGGTCTCTTTGGTAGAATGACTTGGAGTGACTTGGAGGTGGATTGATTCTGAGGTTTAGTCTCATTGTACT
Organism: Seriola aureovittata; assembly: GCF_021018895.1. Taxonomy (NCBI): domain Eukaryota; kingdom Metazoa; phylum Chordata; class Actinopteri; order Carangiformes; family Carangidae; genus Seriola; species Seriola aureovittata. Next base: position 1,023,736 of record NC_079385.1, on the reverse strand, counting down.
GAACGTCCTGGTTGTTGAATGTGTTTTTTCAGACATGGTATTTCTGTAAACATGAGCCTATGAGCACAGGCAGACAGACTGACTGACATTATAAGTAGGGTTGCAAAGGGGCGGAAAATTTCCGGTAAATTTCCGGAAAGTTTTCGGTAAATTTACATGGGAAGTTAAGCTTGGGAATTTTGGAAATGCTCCATGGGAATAATGGGAATTATTGGGAATTAATGGGAATTTAGGGGAACTAACTGGGAATATATTATATATATATACATATATTATATGTTTATTCCACAGGCTCAAATGTGTGCCTTCAATAGTCTTTGTGCTTCAGGCTCAAAAGTGTGGTCCAGTCTTCTAGAAATCTTCTGTACATGCGATGGAGGCATGCACGGTGCCAGTAGGGGGTGTGGTTTCGTTAGCCATGCAGTAAGCAGTGTAATCTGTGCATGTGATTGAGGAATGGCATGGATATTCAAGTGTATTTGAATGGCATCTGTTTGTTTTAGTCAAGATTATGCTAAAATATACTTTCCTCAACTATATTTAAGTTCCCTATGAAGAGCCAACCTTCAATTTTGAAAATTCCCATTTTATTCCCGTTTATTCCCATAATTTCCCATAAATTCCCATGGAAAGTTGCCATTTTGGAAAATTCACGGAATTTTGCAACCCTAATTATAAGTCAGTGGGCAGAACACAGACATGTCAAAGGCTCCTCGGCCCTCCTACACACGAACAAGAAACACTTGTTTTACATCTCTCTGTGCTCACTTTGTGTCTCTTGGTAGCTGATTTGTGTTTCTTTCTAGTCTTTGTATATCCTTTTGTTGTTGTTTTGTGTATGTAGTCAGTTTTGTGTCTCTTTGTAGTTGTGTTGTCTCTTCATCGGCTGTGTCTCTTTGCATCTGTTTGTATTTCTTCTGTCTTTTTGTAGATGTAATACATCTCTTTCTGCTCTTTTCGGGATTCCGTCTGGTAGCTGATTTGCATTTCTTTGGAGTTGTTTTGTGTCTCTTCATAGTTTGTGTGTCTCCTTGTGTCTCTCTCTCTAGTTGTTTTTCTTATCTTTGTAGCCATTTGTGCTTTCTTGTAGTGCATTTGTGTCCCTTGGTAGCTGTTTTGCATCTCTTTGGAGTCCCCATGTGTCTCTTTGTAATAATGTTATGTCTCTTTGTAGTCAGTTTGCATCTCACTGTAGTTTTGGTTTTCTTGTAGTGCATTTGTGTCCTTTGGTAGCTGTTTTGCATCTCTTTGCAGTTGTGTTGCCTCATCATAGTTGTTTTGTCTCTTTGTAGACTGTGTCTCTTTGCCTCTCTTTCTAGTCATTTTGTGTCTTTTTGTAATTGTTATGCATCTTTTTCTGATCCCTGTGATTCATTTAGTGTCTCTTGGTAGCTGCTTTGCATTTCTTTGTATTCATGTTGTGTCTCTAGTCATTTTATGTCTATTTGTGGTCATTTTTCATCTCATTGTAGTTGTGTTGTGCCTCTTTGTGGCCAGTTTGTGTTTCCTTGTAGGCCTTTGTGTCTCTTGGTAGACACTCAGTGTCTCTTTGTAGCCATTTCATGCCTTTTTATATTTGTTTTGTGTATCATCATTTGCATCTCCATGTGGATGTTTATGCCTCTTTATGGTTTTTATAGTCAAAGAGCCTCGGGGCCCCTGATGCCTTGGCCCCCTGGGCCCATCCCCACAGTATTGGCCATATGCTTATGTGTAGACTGAAAACTTCTTTGCATATGGCCAATCAAAAACTGTTTTTGGCCACACAAAAACACTGACATGGCTGTAGGGGGTGTCAGCTGGTCCAGCACTTTGGTCCAGACTGAAATTACTCAACATCAGTGGATGGATCACTGTGATATTTGTCCACATCTCCATGGATGATGAATCCCATTGACTTTCCTCTAGCGTCACCATGAGGTTTGCGCCTAAGTTAAATGTCATGACTTGTGATGAACTTTGCTGCAGACATTCATAACACACTGATATAGTTTCTCCTGTCTGCACATCTAGAGCCATTATCTATCTATCTATCTATCTATCTATCTATCTATCTATCTATCTATCTATCTATCTATCTATCTATCTTGTCATTTATGACTAATTTCCTTTAAAAATGAAATATTCCCATCAACCTGAGCTGTACTCTGTGAAACTAAGATGATGAATGTGATAAACATTACAGCTGCTAAACATCAGCATCTAATGTGACTGTAGACTCTTTGTCTATCAGCTTTGTCCTGTTCTTCAAGCCTCTCCTCATATATATACTCACATATATATTGGATTTGTCTTAAATCATCCCAAACATTACCGTCATGTTTGACCTAAGCCTGTAAGTGAATCAAATATCAGTCATTGTGAACAACATGTCTTGTCTTGAGGCCCTAATTGAATATTTTCACTTGTACTTTATTCTCATTTTGAAATGGATCTCTCACTTACGGGTCGCTCTTTACTGTCGACTCCTGAAGTCACTTCCTTCTCTTACTGGTGTGTGAGGCTGTCAGAGAGATCAGGACAGTGACTTGGCCTGCTGCCCTCCACACCCATACTGATAGACACGGGTTGTGACCTTTGACCTGTCGCATCTGTGATCCGGTCTGATTTCTTTATATTTTTTGAGCCCTCTCTCCCGGCATCCCTGACCCATCACGCCTGTCGCGTTTGATTTATGGGCTTTACATGGGGCGCTGAGGGAGCTGTGATTCTGAGGTGAGGAGGCGTTGCTTTCTCCTTCCCTCCACTCACACACACATTCTCTAAGTACAATACTCGCTTGCATGCAGCTGTGAATGGAGACAGTGTGGCACTCAAGTTCAAAGACATGAGAGGACATTCATCTGTCATCTTTGTAATGGCACAAAAACAAGACACTGGAGGAATGTGGCACGGGGGGATGAGGACCGAGGGGGAGGAGGGACATCAAATAGAGGAAGAGGCAGCAGCAGTGTGACCTCCCCTCTATCCTCTGAGCGCTTACTCGTCATGTGGTCAGTGTGAAGGCGTGTTAAAAGCCAGCGTCAGGACGTTAGAGGATTCTCTGTGGAGATGCTCAGAGAAAGAAGTGAAAGAGACACAGAAATAGATGAGTGTTTGCCCACTGGAAACCCCAGAAACCAGCACATGAATATCTCTCCCTTTTCCTCTCTCTCTGCTCTGCCATAGCTCACAATGGAGGAAACAAACTGAAAGAGACCAAGAATCAGAGTTTATATGGAAAAGTAAATGGGAAGTCAAATGGAAAAAGTTTCATGGACTAATTTCCCCTCTCCAGCCATAAAAAAATGATATTTCCTTCTTCTTTAAAAAAAAAAAAAAAAAGAAGAAGCTAAAACTGTGTATTTGTGTGACTCCAGTTCAATAAATAAATATTTCTTTTCTATCATTAGCTGAGCTCTATGTGCTCCGTATGAGTCCGCCCTCTCCTCCATGGTCTGAAGGTTTTCTAGATCAAAGCTGTTACTGTGTGGAGGTGTAGCTGCTGCTGCTGTCACAGGGATGTTCACAGTAACAAGCAGTGAAGATGCTTGTGGTGTGTTGCTGTTGCCTTGCACTGGCAGCCCGTCCCCGGCCTGTAACCACCACCACACAGCCCTCCACCCCGTCCACAGATCCTCAATCAGACACTTGTGTCCTCTCCCTGTCCCGGACAGGAATAGCAGCAGCATCTCGGCGTCCCACAGGAATCTCCTTACGTGCTTTTTTTTCCATCCTCCACCATGGCTCGCTCTGCTCCCGTCTCCAGCTTCTGTTTTCCTTTTCACTCTTTTTATCATCTGCTCAGAACTCTTTTTCTTTCTCTTTCTCCTCCTCTCTCAGCTTTTTTTTTTGCATCTATTGCCTTCCAGAGGTTCAAACTGTTTAAAGACAATCTGACAACATGCTTTCCTTGCACCATGTAAATGCATCAGGGTGGTGAACTAATTAGATAGGCCATTTTGACTATCCATGTATCTGTTGCTCTGGCTGGTGGCGCCTAAAGTAGAGTCCATTCCATTTTCTGCTCTGTTTATGTTGAGGATGTTTCCGTATTGATTGGACTTTAAGTGATTTTGAACTTTACTGATGTGACCAGATGTGTTCCTCATTTCCTCTGGAAGATTTATTTATTTATTTATCATAGTATCAGCTTCAGATCCACTGGTGGAAGGTAACCAACTACTTAAAGTGACAGTTAAGTTTATTAGACGTGGGGTTGTATGAGGCACTGATCTATTGTCAGTGTGTTACCTGCGGTAGATTCAGAGAAACATTTTAAAAAATATGCACAGAAAAAAAACTAATATCAGTTCAAGTGCTGCTTTATTTTGAATGTTTTCACCATTTTATCTGCCTTCAAACAGACCTTTACTTTGGAACTACCATATTTCTACAGCGCACACTGTATTATTCCGCAGATCAGCTGTTTGAGTCAGACAGATCTAAGAGTAGGTGCACTTATGCGTAGGAATACGATAGTTTAACGGTTGAAAAAATTCCAAAGTTAAGGTCTGTTTGACAGGTGAAAGGGGTGAAAAATTTCAAAATAAAGCAACCCTTCAACTGATATTTATTGCTTCTCTAAACTGGGAGCTGATCTGAATCCCCTGCTGATAAAACACTGACTATATATCAGTACCTCAAACAACCCCATGTCACATATACTCAACTATCACTTTAACAGTTTTGAAATACTTTACTTTTGTCTTTGTGCTTATACTTTACTACACTTTACTCCATTGTAATGAGATTTTCAGGGTAAAGCAGACAGTTTAGCCTTCTGTTTGACTGGGAGACTGGAGTACTTTACTGCAGTAAAGGCTCTCAGTACTGACTCTTAGATCATCTCGTTTAGGTGAATCTCACATATTCACTCTGAAGTGGAAGAAGTTTTTGTCATATAACAAAAAATTTATAGTGAAATTGCGGTTAAAATGAATTTTTACCAGGGTTTCTCAATATTATATCAATTATATATATAAAACAATTATTAGGCTATAAAATATTAATAACTTCTCCAATAATATAATAATAAAAATAAGTTATTTAACCTTGTCAATGATAATAACAACTGTAATAAGTAATAACTACAGAACAGAGGGCTTTTGGAAAATTATAATAAACTGCTTGACTTTAGAAAATAAAATGAAAAATGTAGCTTGACTTTTTTAAATATGATTCTTCTTATTTTTATAATAAACAATCTCAACACATTTGAACAGTTTTAACTTAACTTTCTTTCCCTGTTCTATCACACTTTTCACTCACTGACTCGAGTCACAATGATTGGCTGAGCAGCGTCACGTGACCAGTGCCAGAAAGGCTAGAAAAGCTGTAATGTAATAATTCTCAGTCATTTAAAGGTCATACACATATGGATAGGACTGTGGTCAGCCTGTTAGTCACCTCTGATTTCTATCTTTGACAGGTTTCCACACAAACCTCCTAACACGGTAGTTTGGGGTCAAATGATTTGGATCAAGACCAAATCATCCTCCTTAAACCCCCATATATGTCACCTGTCCCTACCAGAGGTGCACCATCAGGAGAGGCACACCAGGGAAGGGTTTGGGGCACCCCAGTGGAAAAGGGGTCCCCAATGACCCCTCATAATGGTGAATTGGCAACTCTAACCCCCTTTAAACCTCCCATAAAGACTCTATAGAGTGCACTGCTGCATAAGTGGGGCCCCTGATGATGTGTGCTGTAGTTAGTGTCTACTGATAGTCCGCATGTGAGGCATTCAGGGAGGATCTGTAAATTGCAGCGACTGCCAACAGTCTGCTTGACCTGCATGCCTTGGATATGATCTATAAGAAAGTAGCAGCTGCAGGTATACCAACCTTTGTGGTCGCGGATACAGCAATCAGCACACGTTAATGTTGAATAACAGTCGAACACCCATCCATCTTCCTAACGCTGACTCTTTGCACTACGTCACCTGACCTCCCCCTGTGTTCCTGTCGTAATTACTACCACCAGTAGAGGTTGTCTAACAATGAAACGCAACTATGGGCTGTAATAACCTGCTGCACAGATGACCTGTGGGCTGTTTGCCACCAAACAGTCTGCAGACCCTCTTCAGCAGGTAAAACAGGTCACACCTACTGTATATTTTCCTGTGGGGGGTTAAACTCATCATGTTCATCTCCAACAACCTGTGGAGAGCCCATACAACAGATTTTAATTGGCTAGTATATGATGATGATGATGATGATGTGTGTCAGCCAGTCTGCTGAAGATGTGTGGCAGGAAATAGACTGGTCCTTTGCCGTTAATCTCACCTTGACGTGCCACATTCACCATAACTGCAGCAGTAGGGAGTTCTGGGCTTCAACCAGCATCTCAAATTATAGTCTGGTCCATACAAATTATTGCACTCCACTGTTTTGTGTGTGTGTGTGTGTGTGTGTGTGTGTGTGTGTGTGTGTGTGTGTGTGTATGAGTGAGAAGGAGAGACAGTTTGTGTTAGGTTGTTGCTTTGCATATGGTAAGTGTCAGCTCGCGGCTCATTTCTTTCTCCCTGACACTCGCCTGGGGGATAATAAAGCCTAGCAACAATTGTTTGTTCCATTATGGTGTGTTTCCACTGTTGTGCCTCACAGCTCTGTCTGAAGCACATCCAGGCAAGAACCAAAACTTTGGCCCGTCAGCCCCCAAACATGAGTTGGGAAACAGCTCTCCCAGCAAATGTTCCTGATCTGTCATGACGTGGAAGAGCTATGACCACATGAGTCAGGTATGGCTCCAGGGCCCAGCGGTGACAGAAGGAGAGGCTCATTTCCACTGTGGGGATGAAAAAGCTGGTCAGTGAAACTGAGTTACCTGCTTGAAACAAGATTAAAGTGTGTGAGTGTGTGTAGTGTAGGTGTCATTTAATAAATAGTTCTCTGTGTTGCAGTTGTGTGTGATTTGCAGCAGCAGCAGTGCTGATTAGTTGCAGTGCAGTGTTAGATATCGCACCGATGCCTCAGAGCTGACCAGGTCTGATTTATGAATTGTGCCTTTTGGACAATGCAGTCTTGGCCAAAACCGAGTGAAAACAATACGCTTGTAAATTCTTCCCTGAGCTCAACACCAAAGTTCCTGGCAAAGTTGAAGTTGGCAGCGAGTCGTGAATTTTAAACACCATCTCATTCAGACGCGACGGCTGGCGCTCCAGGAGAATGTGGGGTCTGTGAGTGGATTAGTCGAGTCTTAACAGTGGACTGTGGACAAGAAAAATACACTTTTCTGATCGGAAAGCAATTGAGACAGAACCCTGAAACTGTAGAGCTGCTGTGAAGATTTTTAAATTCCTTCCTGTTTGACAGTTTGAAAATCATTAGGTGGGGGCTCAGCCCTAAGGGGGGGGGGGGGGGGGGGCTCCATGACAGCGGCTCCATGTGATTTACAGCCAAGCCGGCCGTGATGAAACCGACCCATCAGCAGCTCCTTGAAGGATTTATTTAATGGTTGGGATTAGAATTAACAGGAGGCGATGGTCTGATGCTCCAACATGCAGGACTCTTAGTTCAGTGGGATGTGATGAATTTAGGGCTGAATCTGACCCTCACTTTCATTCATTTTCATCAAGCTACTGATTTTCTTTCTTAATGAATCAATTCATTAGTCATTTCTAATACAGAGTTCGCCAAGTTTGGACTTCCTTACTTGGGAGTTCAACCTTTACGAGTTCAACTCAGAAGTCCAAACTCCTGAGGAGGGAGGACTGTTTTCAACTGGAACAGCAGCGTTCTTCATAATATCAGCAGCTCAGGACAGTACAGGTTACACTTCAACACACCTGTTCCTGACTGTACTGTGACTAATTCATCTAAACTCAAATCTCCACAAACAGAAAGCTCATATTCAAACTGTAATGTTCAACAGCTTCAAGTGATATAATAAAAGTCCTAGGATGAAAATTGTTTCAGCTTTGAGCCTGGCTCAGAATCTCTGCCATTGTCATTATTTGGTGCGAAATGCATTCTGGGATAGTTAGCAGTCACAATTCCACACGTACTGATGCATCCTGGATATAAAGGGCGGAGTGAGAACAATTCTTGATATTTGATCTGCACTTGGGTGGATGTGGACTTTGAAATGGAACAGTCCTCGGTCTGTGACTGATGATGTTTCATAACAACAGAGAAGGATGCAGGTTGAGAAATGGCTGAGATGCTTAGAAACTTCAAAATAATTTGTTTTATCCAGAAACTGAAGATATTTAGTTTAAAATCATATATGACAAAGAAAAGCAGCAATTTTTCACATGTGATCGAGTTGAAACCGAAGATGTTTCTCATTGAAAAGTGAAAAGTGTTTGTGTCGTTTCACTGATCAATGATTCATGATCGTAAATCATATCTTGTAATGTCTGTGTCCTTGTCCGTGTCTGTGGTGTCTTCATTTGGTCACACTTTAGTCCCCCCGAGTTTAGAATTCATAAGCTGCATATAAACATTAAATGATTCATTAATCTTGATTATAATTAATCTTTGAGTTGAAAGCAGATCTGCTTATTAATGCTGATTTGTACTAACTTATTTTATTACATCAGTGTGTTACAATACAATTCATACAGCTTAGAGTTGATAAAAAATACATAGAAATGCACATGCATAGATCTGCTTGCAGCTGCAGTGTATTCAGTTAGTTAGTTAAATACTGATTATAAATACTAAATGGGGGAAATATGACACATAACAGTATATAGACCATGTGTTGAGAAAGAAGACGGCAGAGAGAGCAGTGGATTGTGGGAGCAGGGGATGGGGGAGGAGTGCATGTTGGGGGGAGAGAAAGAGAAAAATAAACAGAGAGAGACAAACATGGAGGAGTGGACCGATGGAAGCTGCGTGTTTATTTGAAGTTGTGCAAGGAGAGGAAGCAGACTGAAGCTGAGGCTGCTGCACACACACACCCACCCACACACACACACACACACACACACACACACAGATGCACAAACATGCATTCATGCACAAACACTCCCACACTGACACTCACATGCACGCCCACATGCACATCCTCCTCATGACGGAGGAATTCTCACTTTAAACAAACCAAAGCAGGATACTGGAGGAGCGGGGAGCTTTTAAATGACGGCCCCCGGGGCTTGTGGGAGCTCTAAGTACAGGGAGCTCTGTCTACCTGGCTCTTATCATCATCAATTACAAACATCATCAAAAGCTGCAAACACTTCACCTGTCATACACCTACACACTGAGAGCTGTGTGTGTGTGTGTGTGTGTGTGTTTGTTTGTGTGTAGGAGAACGTCATCAGGTGGAACACTCAGATTTAATCTCTTATATTTTAGTGTATTGTACCTTTACACTGAGCCAGTTTGACCTACAACAGAAAAATCTTCTTCCACAGACGTGTCAGAACATCATCACCTTCTCGTCCCTGACTGACTTTTCAGACAAACAGTGACACAATTCAGACTTGATTTTAGACTCTTCGGATAAATCCTCCCGAGCATCAGCTTCCTGTATGTTTAATGTCACACACGTGTTTATAAGACTTTTGAGTCATATGTTAGCTGGCAGACTAAGAGTAGAGCTTTTAGTTAACTAACTTTTGCACATGCCCATCTTTGGACAAACCAGTCGTCTGTTGCGGCCACATTTTTAACAGCATGGTTTATTTGTTCCTCGTCTAGAAACCAACACTATCATTTTAGCAGTAGACAAGATTTGAACAGAGGATGTTCAGATATAATGTCGACAGATTTAAGGTCCTTTTTTAGGTTTATTCATGTACAGTGTACAGGAACAGTGTACAGGAACAATTTCAGGAGGCTGAACAGACCATAGTCATCATCAAAGCTCTTATCAGGCACATCATTTCAAAGGATCAATAAAGACTTGTAGGGAAATATACATGTATGTCTGTATACATATGTCTGAGGTCGGGGAGCAGAGTGTAGCAGCAACCACTCAGACTTAAACATTGTATTTGTTGAGCCTGGGTGTAACTTTTATATCTAGTATGGAGCAGGTATATGTTGGAAAGTCATACTGGTATCTATGGTAACAATAATGGGAAAAATATTGATCACGCAAACCAGGAGGAAAAACAACGATGGCAGCGCTGCTTGTTCACAGAATAAATAATGAAAGGATGCAAAGAGGAGAAAGAGTCATCATTGACAAACCCACTGGACGTCTGTTCAGACAGTCAGCTGACTGAGAGGTTAATCTTTGTTTGAGCTAATGCCAGGAAGACACAGGTTACTGGAATGTTGGATTTCTCCTCATTATTAATTAATTTCTGATTTATGTTTGACAGAAAATGACATGCAGCTGCTGAAATGGTTAAAAATATATTTATATTCAGTGTCATATTCATGTTCAGTCTAGACATAGAAACTATCATGGAAGGTGTCAGTTTCATGTGATGTTGCTGCTATGATGTCACCATGACATCAACAGGTTTTTTTCTGTCTATTTTCTGTCTATTTTTGCTGGGAGACGTGTCACATGTGAAAAATAGATAAGACGCCGAATCTCTAGATCACACGACGCAGCCGTGAGGCAGTGTATTGCTCTAACTTTTAGTTGTGTGTCATTGACTCTCCGGCGCTGCCTTAGTGCTGTTACATTTATCTGTCAGAACGTGTCTACACTCTGAATCCAACTTTAACATTTTCTCTTTCCATGACCAGCCAAATTCATTTTTCTCTCCTTTTGCTTGGCATGGAAGGAGGGAAGTGTGTTGCTTAGCAACAATCACCACTTCGCATGTATTGACATGACTATGACTGGTCAGTCAGGTTAGTTGCACTCAGTGTAAATTCAAATCAAAAAGTCAGATGTAGCCAGGGACAGTTAAGCTGGATGAGTTAAGACCTATTCTTTACATCCAGCTGGTGCACTTCACTCCTGATGATAAAATCCTGTTGTGTGTGTGTGATCATAAGGACTCTCCTGCTTTTACATTTGTGGTTGTTGTGTGTGTGTGTGTGTGTGTGTGTGTGTGTGTGTGTGTGTGTGTGTGTGTGTGTGTGTGTGTGTGTGTGTGTGTGCGTGCGTGTGTGCGTGCGTCTGTCTGTGTGTGTGTGTGCGTGTGTGTGTGTGCGTGTGTGTGCGTGTGTGTGTGTGTGTGTGTGTGTGTGTGTGTGTGTGTATGTGTGTGTTAAACCTTGCCAAGCATCTGTCTAGATTCAGTTTGAATGTTGTGAAGCTGAATGTGTTTACCTCCACGCTGCCTGCTTTTGTATGGCGAGGCCTCGCCGTGAACTTTCCTTGTAAAAACGATACTCTGTTATAGGCTGATCACACATACAGTACGTAGAGTCATACACACTGAGTCACCACAGCATATGTGTGTGTGTGTGTGTGTGTGTGTGTGTGTGTGTGTGTATGTGGGTGGGGGTGGGGGGGCTGTAAGTGACGGATGCTTTCCTACCCAAACAGCCACACTTCTTTAATTTTACTGGGTTTAAACATTATTTCAGCGTGTGATTTTAACTTTGAAAACAAGCTCCTATGACTGAGCAATCTCTCTCTCTCTCTCTCTCTCTCTCTCTCTCTCTCTCTCTCTCTTCCTCTCTCTCTCTCTGAGGTAAATAGGAGTTGTTTACCTGTGAGTGGAAGGTGGGATTCATGTTTTTTCTCTGTTCTGTTTCCCCTGATATCTATTTTTAGCTCCAGAGTTTGTCTTTGGTCAGTGGAAATGTTTAATACGAGGACATGGAGCTGACCTGCTGTGTAGCTGCTGCTCAATGGCAAACACAGGAAACATGGGGAGTGGAATGAAAACACACACACACACACACACACACACACACACACACACACACACACACACACACACACACACATACATGTAGATACACAGTAGCCACAGAAAGCATTCAGACCTCTTCAGCTTTTTCACTTTATAGTGTTGTACATGTTCTGAATGAGTGAAAGCCATCCATCAATCTACACTCAGTGACCTGGCTGCTTCCTGCTTGTTTTAACCATCCTTGAGATGAGTCTACAACTAGACTGGAGTCCACCTGTGGAGAACTGAGCAGAGAACAGTTCACATTGCAGGTCAGGACAAAAACCAAGACATGAAGTCCAGTGAACTCTCTGTAGACCTCCATGATGAAATCAGGTAGAGAGTATAAAACCATGTCTAAAGCTCTGAGTGTTCCCAGTAGAACAGAGACCTCGGTGAGGACTCTTCTAGAGCTGCTGTCCAGATGAACCGAGGGACCAGGTGAGAAGGACCTGGGTCAGGGAGGAGCTGCAGAAGTCCACTGCAGAGATGGAGAAGCTGCTGGAAGGACGAGCATCAATCAGGTGTTTATGGTGGGGGGTTCTCAGCAGCAGGGACAGAGAGACTGATCAGACCTGATGGAGGATGAATGAGACAAACACAGAGAGGTCCTTGGAAGAAAACCTGATCCAGAGTCCAGGAGACCTGAGACTGGAGCCATGGTTTACCTTTTAGCTCCACTATGACCTGAAGAAGACAGCACTGGAGTCTCTTCAGGACCAGTCCTTGAGTGGACCACACCTGAGAGCTGAAGACCTGAAGATGACAGTTCACTAACACTTCCTGTCAAGTCTGGGTCTAAGAGGATCTGTCAGGAAGACTGAGATCAGCTGACCACATCAAGGTGTGAAAAGCTAATACAGACCAAGAAGACTTGAATCTGCCAACAGGCTTCTACAAAGCAGGTACTGACTTAAGGGAGCGCAAGAGAGAGCAAAATGGAAATTTTATCCTTTTGAAATTAAATCTATAACAGTGAAGTGAAGAAGTGAAGGGGTCTGAGTAGTTCCTGAAACCACTGGATGAAGTAAACCTCCAGTGCACACACACACACACACACACACACACACACACACACACACACACACACACACACACACACACACACACACTTCCAGTTAATGAGGGCTGTGTGAATCAAACAGTATTTCCTCTCTTGAACATTAGCAGCTGGACTCTGTTAACGCGACAGTGAACTCTGCTTCTCCTGCTCTTTGGCCTCCATGTAAATGTTGCTGCCTTGACATTCTGCAGGTTGAAGCTCATTAAGAATACTTCATATGACTGCTGACCATTTCACTTCATTTCAGTGCACTGTGAAAACCAACCTGCATGGACTTGAAACCTGTTGGAATAACTAATCCATCACAGTGAACATTCGGTTGCCTTAGTCCTTTGTCAAAGATATGTTATTTTTGCAGTGCTGACACTGCAGGAAAGTCATCATTCATTCAAGTCCATATTGATATATTGTTTGACTGAGAGCTTTGCATCTACTAGCTACAGTACAGAGTGTAAGTCTTGAATCTGAACAGAGCCACTGCTTCTTAATGTGATGTTTCATTTAGAAACAGAATGTGGGAGCAGGGCATCAGCTGTGGAGAGAAGGACAGTTTGATGTGAGGATGGGCGGAAAGGCAGGATAATTAAAAAAGTGTTATGGTTTCGTTGGTTGGACTGTTTAGTTGCACACACACGTGCAGCATGTGATCGGCACTGAAGACCTAGGTTAGGTATTGGGAGATACCAGGGGAATGTGAAATCCTGGGAATTAACTTTTTGAGTGTCTGTCCCTGTTTAAAAAAAATAAAAGGGTTCCAACAAATTTGAAATAACTCATAATTTGTTCCAGTGAATTTGAATGTTCGTTATTTTTTTAGTTTATATTCTCATTAGTTTTTAACATTACATTCTTCCAGAAATTGAATGTAAACTTTTTCACAGCTGTTTTATAAGTCCATATAATATAAAGATAGACGCCCGTGTGTTCTTTGATTATAAAGCAGGTCTAGGTTCTACAATCATACTGGGAGCTGAGGCTTAAGATCCTTCATCTGGGTAAATATAAGTTGAAAATGTTAAAAAAATTCATCATAAAAATAAATAATCAAATTTGAGACTTCTGGACACATTAAGGGCTATGATACCATTGATCAAATCAAATGCACCGTTACCTTGATTAAAATCATGGATTTCTTTGGTTTGAAAAATGCAAGAAACATTTGGAATAATGTAAGAATACAATTCAACAAAATTTAGAATATAGGTCTAATTGTTTTTCTTTGTTTTGTTTTTGTTTTTTGTTCACCTGGACCCAACCTTGCAGGATTTGGTTTGTCTGAGTATTTACCTGATTTACATGTTTTTACTGGATCACTCAGAAAACACTCAGCCAATCAGAAGAGAGCCTCAGAGCCTCCTCTCCTCTGATTGGCTCACTGACCTGTTGTTACTAGAGCTCCAGAGAGAAGCCTGAGAGAGGAGATGTGAACCTACGCTGAGATGGTTTTTGGTTCTTAAAACCACAAATATATCTTCTTATGGATCAACACTTCAAACACAGCGTGTGATTGTCAGGACTAAGGACGGCTCTGCTCGCTACTGACCTCCATTTTCCTTTTTTTATCAGAGCCCCCACAGATGTCATGATGGAGGGAATTAACTATAGAGAACAAAACTCTTTTTTGTACCAGGCTTGGGAGTCTATGGGGATTGACTCCTGTTTTTGTCACTTGTCACGCCTCTGAGGTTGATGCTTGGTTTGAACAAATGTTTGTATTTTGAGCATAAAGTGACAGCCCTAGTGTTCACCTGTCAAATGTAATCAAACTGAAATGATGCTTCTTCAGAGCTGTCAAAGGTATGGATGAATGTGACAGTAGCCACTGCACACAGTAATCATCCCAAATAATCACTTGGTTGTAAAACTAAAAAACAGATGATCAAATGATTCCTTATGGTTAGTAATGGGCTCTTAATATAATCTACACTGTAATGTCATTAATTTCCTGCTCTACCACATTGTGTAAAGAATATAAGAGAACAAATTAAAACTAAAAAGAGTCATTTTATGATTCATTTTCTACAGTTCTGTCTTTGAAACCAAACTTAATTTATGGTCAGAAATCTCAGGAATCCTGCTGGAAAAAGTGAGTTATTCAGAGGAAGTAATAATTTAAAAATCCTGGGAAAACCTTCAGGGCATTTTTCCAGGTAGTTCAAGTTATTGTTAATAGAAGAGAGAACTGTTAAGGTCATTTCGTTAACATCTAATGGTTGTTTGCATTTTTCTAAATTAAGACCACATTCCTCATATACCCGGGTTTCTTCTCATCACAAAGGGGTTCTGCTGCTGTTGTTGCTCTGGGAGTTTTCCTTTTTCTTTTGGATACACACAAGCAGAAGATAAATTCAGTATTTTTTTGCTCCAGGTTCCACAGTCAAACACCAAGTTGTGTTTCAGTTTATGTCAGCAGAGCTGGAGTCAGTTCAGTACTTTAATTCAACTGGTTTCACTCCAAATATTCACTGATGATGGTGATGGTATTTTAGCTGGGTGTTGTTCTCATGTCTCAAAATGAGAGTGGATGTTAAAATCAGTCCTGCTGCTGTCATGTGTGAAGTTAGAGCGAGATACAAAAAGAGAAAGAACGAGGGAGGGGGATCTATGTGTGTGTGTGTGTGTGTGTGTGTGGCGCTCTCTTCCTCTAGTGTTTAAAGAAGAGATTGTGAGGGGTTCATGGAAAGGCACAGTCCTTATGTAAAGGAGTTCAATGCAGCCAGTTGAAGAAAAGCTCTCATTGAAATTCATGGCTTAGCACCTATAGTTCTGTGGTTGGAGCAGAGCAGTGAGGGACACACAGCCAGCGTCTGACAGATTTCAATTAAAATGGCATTTACAAGAACATGGATGGAAAACTGGAGGGAGGGGGAGGAAGACAGTTAAGGAGCTGCTGAGCTTTTTACTGCAAAACCCCAAAAAAGGAAGTTTTCATCACACTTCATTCATTTAAGCCTGAAATTGAATCGCTTTTTGTAATTAATGACCAGATAATCTTAGTTTGGATTAGTTACCCAGATTTTCCCTGTTTATAGAAACTTTAAACACACAGTATGTAACTTCTGCCTCTAGGGCTCTCTCAATCTAAACAATAACAAATTCACATTTAAAGTCAGTGTTTCAGTGATGCTGTACGGAGGACAGAGACGTCAGGGAAGAGCTGGAGCTGAGATTGATGCTAACCTTTGTTCTGATTGTTTCTCTGATAACTTATGAAACAGACGTTCAGGATGTTTTTGACAGCAGCTGAATTATCCTCAGAGGTGTCCTCCTCTCCATAACAAACACACCAGGAGATTAAAACCAGTACAAAAACACCCACAATTAAAAATCAGAGATTAACCAACGCTCTTCAGCGACACAGGACAGGACGTCTCCAGCAGCTGGGAGCTGAGCTGTCTAACATTTCCTCAGCTTGTTTCTCTGATAACTTCAGATCCAGACGTCCGACGACTAAAATCCTTCATCTGGTTCAAATATAGTGTGAAAACCACCAAGGTGTAAAAAGTGTATGTGGCTTGAAACTAGATAAATGTCAATATTGAGCTTCTGTCAGACAAGCACATTGACACATGGTCACAGAGGATGTGATGTCACTGACAGGCGACCAATGAAATGTTACCATAATTAAAATCACAGATTTCTCTGGTTTGAGAATTGATGGAAACATTTGGGATAATGTAAGAACTCAACTCAACAACATATAGAACATGTTAATGTGGAAAACACGCTGATTAAAACACTGCTGTCACTGCTGAGCGCTGAATGTCGAGGAATTCAATGTTGAGGCTTTTTAAAAAGTTTATTTTGAAGAGGCCTTTAAAGTGGAGTTCTTTATGGGTGGCTTTGTGCTTAACCATACAGTCACAGTACAAACACTGGTAATTCAGACATTTGTGGGGACAGACAAGCATGCACTTGGTCATACAAACACACACCAACCTGTGCAGTAATGTGTATACACACTCTTATTATTGGACAAGGAGATGTCAGTCAGCCTGTCTTTCTTCTCTCGCTCTCTCTGTTATAATAAGCAATGTGTGTGTGCCTTGTCTCTGGGTTGGTCAATAAACCCTGCAAATGCTTACAGATCACACATGTACACAAGAGTCTGTGTCCATAGCTGCAGAAACATGACAGTGTCAACTACTGTTACTGTAACTAGTATCATTCAGCAGATCTTCCACCTCAGCGTGTGTTTGCAGGTGATCCGGAGTGGGAGTGGCCTGCTGCTGCACAGGTGAAAACACTGGTATAAATCTGAAAAGTAAATAAAATCTGGGATTGTGGAATTAGACCTCTGTAGCCTGCTCCTCATCAGCTCTCTGACTGAACGGCTGGTGGACGAGTTGCATTGTGGGTACTGTTGGTGCCACACAAATCAGAGCAGAGTACTTACTTATGTACTTACATAGCCTTACTCACACTAATGCCCAACTCATCATAGATAAGTAAAATGTTTTAAAGGTCCATTAAGTATCAAAGTAGATGTCCTCGTGTTGTTTGATTATAAAGCAGGTCTAGGTTCTATATTAATACTGTGAAAGTATCAAAGCCTCAGTCCACAGAGAAATGCACACAGCTTGTATTCGGGAACTGGGGCCAGTTACACAAAACACCTTAAGTTAAGATCTTCCCTTAAGTCTGAAGTCTGAGTTAAGGTTTCCTTAAAATAAAAACAGTTGCATAAAACACAAAAGACCTTAGCGACCAAAGTAAGGAAAAAAAAAAACTTACCTCTGACTCTATTTTCACCACAAATGAGCTGAGTTTAATGTGATAAATGACAAAAATTAACGGATCCCAAGAAGAGAGTTCACAACCAGGAGACACCCTTAATGATGAGGAATTGATTTTACATCACAGATACGAGCGGCTGTCAGTCTACTTTCTGCAGCTGAATAAGTGTTGCAGTTTTATGCCAGATGATCTTTCTGGTTAGGTAGAGTCAAGATGTTTCATTTCTTTCACTGATGCAAATGCTCATCTCAACTTTTTTTCTTAGCTTAGGAAACCTAAGTGATTCTCTGCAACACCCTTCAGTAACTCCCTCAGCTAAGGAGAAATAAAACCTAGTAGTATCATACTAGAAAACTTCAGGTGTTTTGTGCAACCAGCCCCTGAGCCTTAAAACAAGCTGTCAGGATTTCTGTAACTTTGTGATGTCACAACAAAGCAGTCACCGCCCTCAGCCACGCCCCAAGCCCCACCCACCTGGACCCACCATCCTCTGAGTTTCTCTGAGTGTTTACCTGAAATCTGCTATATTTTTATTGGATCACTCAGAAAACAGTCAGCCAATCAGAAGAGAAGTTCCAAACCTCACATATGGACCTTTAAATTGATGGGTATAGCATTGTTGTACTAGTACATTTAAATGTATATTAGCTTTATGGTTGTCAGCATGATGTAACCCAGGAAGTGTTGCTGTTGTGCTGATAAAAACTGAAATCCAAATCGATAAACAAGTAAGCAAAGGACGGGCAGCAACCTCCCAGAACATTTTAAATATCTGGCTTTTGCAAGAGATTAAGTGAAGACAACATGATGATGTGCAGGCTTTCTTTTTTTAATTTGATTTAATTTATATAGTTTTTCATAGTATTTGTATAGTTCCTTCAGATGATGTTGCAACATCTTCAGTTGAAGTTAACTTCATCTTTACCTCACAGTTGACTGAAACTGTGAAATCTGTGTTTGTCCCCGGGGAGGAGATCAGGCTGAAAGACTGGCGTTCAGCATCACCTCATTCCTCATCAGCCTCAGAGGAAACAGGGAGGAGAGCGACCTCTAAATTATCCTACACTGTCTCCATCTCTGTCTCGCTCTCTCTCTTTCTCTCTCTCTCTCTCTCTACCTTCCTCTTCCACATTCCTGTCCTCTTTCATCAGTTTTGCTCTCTCTATCTGTCTCTGTCTTTCACTTCATTCCTCCTTTTTTCTCCTGTCTCCATTACACTCTGCCAGCCAGACTTTTGGGGCTTTGGGGTGTAACACTGCAAGAGTCAGGTTGTAATAACATGGCTGTGATATGCTTGGACCTCATCTGGAGTCAGAGCTCCTGAGAGAGCGAGAGAGATATGTGTGGAGAGGTGGATAAAGAAAGGCAGGGAGAGTGAAAGAGAAAGACAGACGTAGGATAATAAAAGAGACAGAGGAGAGACTGTGTGAGACAGACTGTGTCCTGGGGGCTCTTACTGGGCCATGAAGACGTGTCTCAGTGTTTTATCTGGACCTGCTGGGGCTCTCAGTGAGGAGCTTCAGTAGTTGTAAACCTGCTGACCTCCCCAGTCTAAACAAAGCTGCACACTGAGCTGGAAAGAAGAAACGTCAACCTCCTCTCTGCCTTTTCACTGCTCACTGAAGACCTGCAGTCAGGAGTGACACACTCCACTTTCACTGTGAAGACTGTTTGCACCTTCACAGCTATGACCATTCAAATCAAATGGAAGTTATATTACAGTCGACAATTTCTCGCATCATATTGTCAGTTTATGGATTTATTTCACTTCATTCCAGACAGCCACTGCCATTTTAACATCATGCCACAAAGTGCAGAATGTTCACAGCAGTAAATGAACTCTTTGCAAAGTGATTATTGATTGATTGATCATGCAATGTCCCAACTTTACTATCTAGTAGAGGTGTAACCGTAATGTTCCAACACTCACATTTCTATACATACCTCAGTGAAAAAAAGACATGAAAAAAATTCATTCGAATTTATTATGAATTGAACTTGTTAACATAAAGACATCATTGTAAACCTGTGACCCAGTGACAATTTTGGGACATCATTTCTAATTGGATGATGCATTTCTTAAAAAAAACAAAAAGAACAATTTTAAGTCATTTAGGTATTACTGATGTTGTTGAAATCTGCTGTCAAGACTTAATGTGTTTCAGAAGGTTATCAAATAGATAAGCAATAAATTATATAATAATAAAATAAAAATTACTGATACTTTCAACCTATTCTAATTTCTTTTCAGAAAGATTAATGTATCCACATCGTCACAGTGAGAGAGAGACAGGAAGGTCAGGGAGAGAGAAAGAGGGATTCGAACTAAGGACTAAGCCTTAATGGTATGTGTATGCACAGGCGTTTGTGAAGCAGTTTGCTCAACATCGGAAAGTTAACATTGGTACCTTCCACCAGGGCAAGAGGTCTTCCTCTCGATGATGGGGGGGGGGGGTCTTCAGGTGGCTGTTCAGCTCAGCTTCTGTGGCATCCTCCAACTGCAGGAGCTTTATAGCGCAAAGTCTGTGGTGCTGACGCGAGTCCTCCATCAAAATACAATAACTGATTTTGCATGTGGCATCTTGTTTTCACTAAACTGCACATAAAAACAAGACAAGTCAACTTTGTTGCTGCCTGTTCCTGTCTCCACTCTCCCTTTGATGTATGACATGTCTGTGCTCATGTAGATTATCTTCAATCTTGGATAAAGGAGTAAAACAATGTTCAGAAACTCCTGTGGCTGAGTCTGAATTTATCCTCAATAGAGCCAAGAGCTCTTCACTTAGAGTTCCTTAGTGAGATCTGTGTATCTATGTTGATCTTCTCAGGAGATGAAGATCTGGCTTCAGGTGACATACCTACAGTACATACGCTTTCACCAGGGAGGGCGTCTGTAAGCTCCGGGAGAGGACGCAGTGCATTGTGGATGGATTTGAGGACCTGTGTGTCCTGACAAGTGGAGGCCAGGTGACAGAACCTGAGACAAAGCCTTTTTCTCTGCTCCAGCTCCCTCCAATCCTCCTCTGTGCTCCGGCAGATTTAATTCTCGTTGTGCGGCCATCTTTCTGCAACTGTGCGAAAAATTGGTCAACCAACTGTTTACAAAGTCCTCTCGCGTAATTTAGTATTGCGTCAACTTTCACATCATTTTCTAAAATAAAAAAAAAAAAAATCATGAGGCAAAACATTAATTGTTTAAGACATTTTTCAGACTGATAATGAAATAACAGCAATAACAACTATTCAATTATCATCGATTTTATTTAGTACATCTAGAAAGACAGAACACTGAAGACAACAGAGAGACCTACACTTAACAATCACCTGATCCATTGATTGAGTTAGCTCTGATGCATTATCAGTGGTGATGCAGGTACTGCCTGTGTGGTCAACAGGACAGCAGCTGTCTGCAGGCATCGTTTATAAAGTGTACGGTGAGACTGAGGGGCCAGCTCGATCATCCTGTTGGACCACAAAACAGATGTTGTGGTGAAATACTCACACACACAGTTCTGGGACGACCTCTTGACTGAAGCATGTGCCGGAGGGAATTACATGTCTTTAATCCAGCGTTCAGAGGACTTTCTGAAACAGCCTTTGGTTACTGTGTCTTTATCGAGGTTATGCATCATGACGTCCGTTACTTTCAATTGATGTTTTGTCTGTGGCGTGAGTGTGTCGTCTCAAACCTGAAGTACTCCAACACCACAGAAGTGCCTTTACTTGGGTTTCATGTGTTTCTTGTTGGTAGAAGCAGTCGCCTTATTGAAACAGATTAAACCCGGGTCAGACTGTTGCGTAACGTATACCCTACAAAATGATCATTGGTTGGAGGAGCAGTTATAGAAAGTATAATCTCACATATTACTTTCAGATTTCTGTGAACAGGAGCCGTATGTTTTAAGTGTGTTGCTTCATTTCTGTGTCTGTGGATCGGCAGGTCAGCGCTGACATTGAGCTAAACACGACTCGACATCAGATCTGGATGAATATGTATCTAGGGACCCATGGGGGTTATCCAGGCCTGACAGGCGTACGTGTCAGCAAGCTGCAGGCTCTGCCTCTCTGCCTTGCCGCCTTGTCACATCGGACATGTTGAGAGGCCACGGTTTGTGGCCGCCGTTCTGTTTGCTTTTTTAGGCTCAGTTGTGCTGAGTGCCGGGCCTGTGTCCGTACCTCTCCCTCTGCCTCCGTTTATTTGACTTCTCCCAGGTTTGAATTGATTGTAGATACACTGCTTTCTTATGAGTTTAGTTTTCAAACAGGGTCAGAGCTTTGGCAACTGGTGAAAGTTTTTTTTACTCCCTGGTTTTGTTGTGTCGTAATTTTCTGGACTGTACAGGCTCTAAATTTGACTGTGCACCAGTACCTGCCCACATGTAATGTTAAATACATTGTCTGACTTATATAATGTAGAACAGGGTTTGATCTCTGGTTGATCATGTAAAGGCACAGTTTCCTTTAAAGATCTGGCTCCTTTGATTTTGGACTTTGATGGAGTGGTCCTGTCGAGAGTGGACGGACAGAATGGCAAAGTTTAAGAAAGGACATTTTGTGAAGGGGACTCTCTGGCACCCTAATGAGGTACTTGAAGCGCTCTTGGGCCCCATGAAGGGACATTATTCATCATGGGGACCAGAGAAGGGGTGTGTCTTTGAACCGTGAGTCTAGATGTAATGTGGTGAGTGCTTCACACTACAAACCCCGAGGAGGAACGTTTATCACTGACATCGTTTCTTTCCTTTTAAATGTGGTTATAATTAGCAGCTTTTGGGGATTGGGGACTATCTGCTGGGTCGTACTATCAACTATCAGGCAAAGAGCTTTTTTGATGATTACAATGACATCTCTTGCCTTGTGCTTTTATGTTACTTCCATATGTATTAGCTGTTCCTGTAGGTCTTTGTTCTGATGGTCCTTCAGAGATCATCCTCACTCGCAGAGCCTTTAGACCACTATATCAGAAAACATTCAGAGAGCACATACTCTCTATACACTCATTAAATAGATGAAATAAACATAGTAATGGACTATCATAATTTAATACCTAAATGCTGGGAGTGCTGGGGCTTTAAACATACATTGTGCAAATGTTAAAAGTGAGACAGAATGAGTTTTAGATATATGAATGTATTATGTTGCCGTAGCGTTGGCAGTGCAGGATTTATAATGTTCACTGGACCAAGGATTTTCTTCTACACATCACAGTTCAGCTGGATGTAGACTTGACATAAAGGGTTAACAGCAGTCCTGCCATAGTTTTCAATAGTTTCCAGTGGTTGGTTCATGGTTAGTGTAGGGGACTAGCAGGAGGAGGCAGGATGAGGAGGCAGGATGTCCAGCCGTGTCAGTGCTGACGAGGATGAGTCAGTGACAGCTGAGAACGACAGTTAGAAATCAAGGTGCTGAAGAAGAAGAAGATAGTTGGACAGAAACCAACTCTTCTACTGTTTTCCTCTTTTACCATGGCCGACCCACTGTGAGTGGTTACTCTAGCTGAGAGGAAGTCCTCTGAACTGATTGTAGGTGTTATAGTGAAAGTTCACACAGTCCCAAATTATCATGATGGGGTTTTACACCACAACGTTTCCTCTCAACCTCTGTAGTTTAATTTGTCTTATCTATATGTATTTTTTGTTCTAATGAATATTCACTCATACAAACATTATAAAACATACTTATGTGTTATACTTATGTAATATTAATACTTCAGTACACCTTACCTGCGACTATGACACTGTGTTATTCCCTCCTCAGCTCACCAGCAGAAGCAGCTTACATGTAAAGTTTTAACATTTTACCTGTAAGTGTCAGAACGACTGGGTGAGGACTCAAATGCATGACACAACACAGGAATCAGAGGCAGGGTCTTCACTTAAGACAGAACAGGGTGAGGCTAACTCTAAGAAAACACTGGTCAACAACACACTAAAGGCTACAGGAGGAGAACTGCTAGAACACTTGTCACAAAGAATAAAGACGAACTGGCACAGAAGACGGGGAGCACGCAGCTAAATACACCAGGAGGGGAAGACAATTAGACACAGGTGCAACACATTAGGTTCGGGGTCAACAATCACAGGAGCCCGAAACACACATCGGCAGCAAGTGTAAATCTGAAACGAGAGGGAAAGGTTAAAACAGGAAATGATAACAAACAGAGAGAAAAAAAACAGAAAACATGACTTAGGAGGCAGAACGGGACGCAACAGTCAGACTTTATTCTGTGATCAAACGTCAGATTTACACAGTCAAAGAAATAAAAGGGTTGTACTGTCTCTGTCAATCCCACTGAACAGTAGGAGTACCAACGACTTGTTCAGTAGCAAATGATCTGACTTTGCTTTTGAAACAGAAACTGTGTGTGTTTCCAGTACAGTCAGTTTTGTAGTTTGGTCATGTGGAGTATAGATGTCAGTCTGTGTACAGCTAAAACACAAAAAAAGAAGTACAACTGTTCAAGAGATGAAATAAGACTTAGTGGTTTCTCAACTGATGATGTGAAGTCAGAGGAAGACTGAAGTCAGTCAGTCATCATCTTCTGAGAACTGTGAACATCTGCACAAAATCTCATGGAAACATTGAACTGTTTTTGAGTGGTGGACCAACCGACTGCCGCTGACATCACTACAGCCAGAGTGAAGTTTGCCTTTAGATTCCATTCATCGTCCACGTAGGACAAAGTAAAGTCAGTGTGATTCTGGTTATGTTGCTACTTGAGGAAGAGGAAGATGTTAAATCAGCCTTTTACTGTGACTGACAGTTTCCTACATGAACACACTGTTTTCTCTTTGGTCATTTCACATGACGGCTCTGTGTTTACGTCTGAGCTCTCCTCGCTGGTTTGATATGGGCGGGACTACGTATGCACAGAGAATTTGGTCGGTTGGTCCCTGTCAATCAAATCAAACCTCACCCCCACAGTCCTGATGAAGATGATTATTTCAGATTTTAATAAATGAACCCTGAGGTTGAATATTTACTTTTGAATATTTGTGCTCTGACGTGTGCCAGTGCAGATGATGACTAGTCAGCCGACTTCTCCTCCGTACAGTCGTTCATCACAGTGTAATTATTGTCCCTCTGTCTCTGTCCCCTTCTCAGACGGGATGAACTGCATGAACAAGGACCACGGCTGCGCCCACATCTGCAGAGAGGCTCCGGGCAAAGGAGGCGTGTCGTGCGAGTGCCGCCCTGGCTTCGAGCTGGCCAAAAACCAGAAGGACTGTACATGTACGTACCACAGCTGACCTGAGTGTGGCCCCTCATCCCCACACTGACACACACACACACACACACACACACACACACACACACTGGCAAGTGACTGTGTTCTTAGAACAACCTTCAGTCTCTGATTTATTACCATTAAATGTAGATGTGTTGTTTTCTGACTGGTCACATGATTTCACAGCTGGCAGCAGAGTATTAACACTGTGTTTTATAGACTTGGTTTTATTGAGTTACTGTTGTGATGAAGGATCTAAACTGTTCCTGTGATAAACATCTGTAATAGCAATGATGGACAAGTTCCAGTGGGCCTTCAGCGATAAAACACGAGGGTGGACATTTAATTCCAAAATCAGTGAGGCGTTTCAGACCCTGATGAAGGTGCTGAAGGATTCAGTAGAGAGAATTCATGTCTCCAACCCCCCAACCCCCCAACCCCCCCTCCACCTCACCGATCCATCCCTGTTTCACTCCTCATATTGAGCGCCTGCAGCCATGGAATTTAGGGGCTGCTGTCTTTGAGAGGGAAAAATAAGCTTTCAGTTACACTTTGTTTGGCAACATATCTTATTCTCCTCTCAGACAGGGAGAGTGTACAGACTGTGAAAGGCTCCAATGCCCCCCACCCCCAACCCACCCCGCTCTGGTAATATTTCATTAGCAGCGAGGGACTCAGTGCTATGCCGGCCTGTTGAGCATGGCAGCGCAGGACGGTAGTAAACCAGTGATGAAAGAGACGACAGTTATGTCTGTTATGTCCTCTCCGTCTCTTTCCATCTTCACCTCTCTCCTTCCTTTTCCTCTCTCTCTTCTCTTCTTTTCTATCTTAGAGTTACCAAATAATACAAAGTTCCCAGGTCAGGGAACTACAACGTCTATAAAAGCTCCAAAAACGTCATTATGCTTACTTTCCGTCTTTGACAGATGTGAAGGCAAATTAGGATCTCAACTGTCTTTCATAGTCATTGTAATTTTAAGGAGTGTTAAAACCTATCACTGCTTCAACCAAGTCTACCAGAAACTACATTTCTATTGAACTGAACTGCAACAGCAAATCCATTCTGTACTGAACCTAATATCCAGCTGGTTTATGTTTGGGTGCAGTGCATCTTTTGAATAAATGAAGCGCTACATTTAAAAACAGCAGTAGAGTTGGCAGGAGGTGATGGAAATGGATGGAGGATGTACGACCGTCACACCAGAGACACCCACAGTCCTGCATGTGGTTTAGACAACAACAGCTCTTTGGTTCAGTTTAGATAAAGATGGCGGTTTAGGTTGGTTCTGAAGGGTCTTTTTTATTTTGAAATTCCTTACTTTGTGTGTCTGTTGGTGGTTTTGTTTCCCACCTTGGTGATTGTTGCCTCGCTCTGCCTTGTGTATTTAGTCACTTCCTGTTTCTCAATTGGCATTCATCTATATGCATACCTGCTGTTTTGAGTGCATGAGTGTGTTCACATTTGCATTGCACCTACCTGTCTTTGCGTCCTGAAATCATTGAACTAGGATCTGTGAGCGTCCATGAAACTGTTTTTTACCAAGTGGAGATTGTAGGATATTGTTCAGCAAGGTCAGATATTTTAGTGGAAACTATATGTCTGTGAACATTTTGCATTACATATTAGAGATTTGTCAAATACATGACCTCAACCAAAGAGCTTTTGTTGTCTAAACCACAGGCAGGACTGTGGATGTGAACCTGGTCTCTGGTGTGATGGTGGTGAACTTTGCTCATCCTCTGCTCACCCAAACCACCTGGTCATGACTCTGCTGCTGTTATTAAATGAAGTGCTTCATTCACCTCTGAACATAATCCAGCTGTAGATCACGTTTACTACCAAACATATTTGCTGTTGCAGTTCAGTTTTATAGAAATGTAATTTCTAGGAGACGGTTGCTTTTTCTCGTTTTTCTGGTAATCCAAATCATCATCTCTCACTCTGTCTTTTCTCCTCCCCCTTCCTCTCTCTTCATCTTTTTATGACCTACCTGTCAAGTCAAGCCCTATATCAACATTTCAAATTTCCCTCTGTGACTTCCGTCTTCCTATGTCATTATAGTAGCTAAATAATTAGTTGTTAATAGAAACATCTGGAGCCTTGTGTTAAACATACTGTACAAACCAGGAGTAAGACTTAAATGTTTTGTTTTCTTTAGTGACGTGTAACTATGGAAATGGGGGTTGTCAGCACACATGTGACGACACAGACACGGGACCAGTGTGTGGCTGCCATCAGAAATACGCCCTGCACTCAGACAGCAAGACCTGCATCGGTAAGTGAAGGCCGTGATGGCTCCCACACAGACCCTGAAGCTGTCACAGCTGTTTGACTGTAACATCTGTTCTATGATATGTGAAACAGCACTTAAGCACAATCAGTCCATCCACTCTGACAATATGTCAGAATGTCTGGTTGACTTGAAGTTGTTCACACAAGTCTAGCTCCATGTGCTCTATAACAAGGCTCTTGGACCATAAGAGTCGGCCATGATGGTTTTTCCACCATGTTGAAATCTTTGAAAAACACTTTTTGACATTTCTTTACCATAGGTCTAATTTCTATCAAATTTTCTCTAGATCATCATTGGACCAAACTCATCAAAAGTGTTAAAAGTTTGTTGATTTCTTATTTAGTTTTAAAGATATTGACCAATCAACTTCACAAGGGGCTTAGCAGGACATTGGCCATAATTTATCAACGATTTGTGCAATCATCAAAAATCTTTGTAGATATTTTTTTGGGAGTTTGGGAATAGGCCTACAAAAGCATTCTGAGTTCAACCCATAGGGGGCACCACAAATACCAAAAAAATGCACTTCAAAACCTAGTGGAGAGAATCTCATCAGATTTGGTGAAAATGATTTGAGGGCAAGTATTAACCAAAATCTGAGGTGACATATTGAATGGTGTATGTCGGCGTGGCCTATTCATCATTATCTGCTACCTTATGTCTTTGCTCAGTTTGCTGCGAGCTGCAATGAGGCAGAGATGTGAAACTGGAAATGATGTACTAATACTTCCCATGAAATGGCGCTATAATTAACAGTCAGAAACAAGAGAAAAAACTTTTACTTATTCAATGTGTTGTTAGCATAGGCCTAACATTGGTAAGGTAATGAAAGGATATAAAATAAGTCACCGGACGGATGTTTTGTCAGTGTAAACTTTACTGTAAGAGTCAGAACCTAATGTTTGAAAACTGTTGTATCATCACTCACCTTTCATGTTAATGGTTGCTGATGAACACACACACTTGAGAGGTTAATTCTGTCGCCATAAAGGATATGGAGACCAGTGTTGACTGGTTAATGACAGTAATTACTGTTTACTGTTGAATTACTCTTTGATTTCCAGTAATAACCGCGGGCTTAAACCGGTTATATTTGTCATCTTGTTGTTTGTCTCATCAGTAGAGGATGAATCAGGTGATCCAGGTAAGTGGAGTTGTTCATAACTCTGTGGAGCACACAGGTATTAATATACTGATAATTTGTGCACACAAATGTGTAATTTGTACCCTTGAATTAATAATGATTGTGCAGAAAAGATATTGTCTCATTAAAAATGTTTTATGTTCTGATTGATATGATAATCATCCATACCCCCAATTTCTTTAAATTATATTGTCAAATTAATCAAACTAGTGTCCTCAAATTACTCGATTTTATTCCTTAAAATTCTCTCATTCAGTTATTATAGAAGTGTGAACTGAAATGACCTCTCATAATTGAATTTGTTTAATCAGACTAAGGGGATTTAGCACCTCAACTCTGTCTCACACAGGTTTGATGCTACACTGTTTTCCTTTGACTGAAAGCTACACATGTTTCTGTGTGAAGCAGTACACAATAAACAAAGTGGGTTTAACAGTTTTATGTTGATGTATGTAGATGAAACACTTTAATCCTGTTATCTTTGGGAAAATGTTGAAAAAATTTGAGGGAATGAGTTAATAAATTGTGTGCACAATTTATAAAAAAAAATGTATCTATTATGTTCAGAGCTCAGGTAATAGCAAGAGTCAGCTCTGTTAATAACAACTAATGTGTTAGCACTATAGTGGCTCTCACAGGGCTGCCCCCTAACAGCCAGCCTTAGACCAGGTTTTGATTGGCTGTTGGTCGCAGGGAAAAAGAAAAAAATCAAACTCCACAGGAAGTTGCGACCCTCTGTCACTCAGTCAGTCATTCAGTCACAGACAGACATCGGTTACACAGCTGGTCCCTGTGGTTATTAGACAGTAATGTAACTGAGATCTTGGGTTCACCAACTGGGCATTTTTAGTAATGAAATAATAACTCAACTCTAAGGGGACACTCTGCCTCAAATTTTGAAACAACCATGCCTGTAGCCAGCTATGAGGTCACTGAGTTCTGGACCTCAGTAATGTTTTTATAGCTAAAAATAAAAAGCTAAACACATCTGGATTAAAAAAAAAAAAACAAGATGAGTACTTAATCCAGTTTAGACTAGTTAGTGAGTTTCTGCTCTAAACACAGCCCCTTCCATCATCAGCACTTCCACTGACAGCAGTTGGAGTTTACACAGTGGGATGGAGGATACAGCCTTCCATGAAAAGATAAGGCATGTTGTGGAGTTGAGTAAACCAACATTTTCAGGGCTCAATAGTTGCAGTCCGGAGTCCTTTTTTTTGAAAGTGTGCAAGTTAAACTGTGACATGACAGTGCTGCGTTAGCCATTGTGATTGAAAGTAGTATTTTTTCTTCTTTACTGGCTCAGTTAGTCTCTTCCTAGGTGCTAGCAATGTGCTAATATGTGCTCCAGCAGGTCAAACATGTAAGTAGGCTAACGTTAGCCACTTAGCATGGCCGCGCACTCTTTACATTCTTACTGGTTGCTGGTTGTTAGTAGCTTGCTTCATGTGTGTGGTTATGAAATTTATATTATTTTATTATTGTATTACCTCATGATCGATTTAAAGCTTTCTATGAAACTCAGTTACGAACAAAAATAATGAATCCAATAATTCAAAATAGATAATAATGAAATTATTTAGGACCAGTGAAGCAAATTAAATTACAGGCATCCAACAAGAAGAAAAAAAAATTAAATTATAAATTTTTATTATAAATAAGTAAATACAAGAAATACAAGAAAAAGAAGACATTTGGAGAAAAAAAGACATCATACAAATGATGGACACACAGGTGTTATGTACCTTATCCATCTTTCCCATATTTCCATGAATTTGTCCTGTTGCAGCCTGATATAAAAAGTAATTATTTCCATCCTAAAGATTTATATTCTAAAGGCTCATTATTACAGTTTTGTATTTCTTTGTAATGTACCTCAGTGTTACTTCTACCACTAAAAATTTGTCTCTGGACTCAAATCATTTTCTAATGCCCCTCAATAACACAAATGTAACTATTTGAATTGATATGATAACATGTGATGATTAGTTGACTGATGGCTTGAACTAACAACTACTGACCAGGAAAATCTTTGGTTGGGGGCAGCCCTAGAATCTGGTTATTCTGGCGTGTGTAAAATGCTGGTGCAACAATACAATGGTATGTAGTATAAAGTGGTATAAAGTATGTAAGAAGTGTGAAGGACCAGCTCTTCTTCAGTTTGGTGTGGCCTTTGGATTCAGGTGGCACTAAAACACTTAAAAAGGAAGGTCTCCATCCAAATCCATTGCAGTGAAGTTCCCAGAATAACCAACAGTTTCTCAGACTCAGAGAGTTTAGCATAACATAATGAAGTCAGACCAAACCACAGTGTGGACAGACGTCTTATTTAGCTAGCGATCACAACAGTTCATTCCAGTAGAAATCCCTGAAGCAGCAATCACTTAGTTCAGAATTTGGATTCAGTGTGTTTTGGCTTCGCTGCCAATCTGTAACCTGGCAGGACGACAGGTCACCAAATCCCTGTCTACTTAATGAGCTGAGTGGGAGTCCATGTGACTTTTGTTTACAGGTTCTGGTTCATTTGTAATTGGCCACTGAAAATCTGAAGGAACCAAATAAAAACATGAAGTTTTCCATGTTGAAGTGTGAGTTAACATGTTGTTACATGTTTCCTGGTGAGATTATAACCACCTGCCCAGCTAATGTGAACTAACTGTGAAATGACAGACATGATGTCAGTGCTGTTGATCGCACACACTGACACACAGTTATCTGATGTCATGTTGATGTGTATTGGAACACTGGAAACACCTCCCTCCCTCCCTCCCTCCCTCCCTCTCCGGAGCAGACTGCTGACCTGCTGTCCGGCAGCTCCAGGTTTTCACTGGTGATAACCTTTTTCTTTTCAGCTGCTTTGAAGAAGCGAAACATGCCATCAAGAAAAAGCTGTGAAGAGGAAATCGAATGCGAGCGAGCGAGCGGGAACTCTCCCTCTTTTCCTAATGTCTCGTGTCCTCTCTCTCTCTCTCTCTGTCTCTCTCTCTCTCCGTCTCTCTTGGCGAGAGAAAGGACCCCTGTGTCTGTGGTCCAAGACTCCCAGCTGCTCTGTGGGCCAACCTTTAATGCCCCCCAACCCCTTCTTACCCTTTCTATATAGTGCTGCCCCTCTGCTCCCCCTTCCTCCTCCCTCCTCCTCTTCCTGCTTTCTGGTGATAGTACCTGATTGCCTGTCTTGTCTGAGCATCAATGTTAAAACCAAATCAGGTGGAAATAAGAAACAATCCTCAGTGCACAAGAGGAACGAGTGATTGTGTGTGGGTGTGTGTGTGTGTGTGTGTGTTTGGGGTGGGGTTGGGCGGGTGGGGGTTAAAAGCAGACATCTCAATTGCAGCCTGATCTTAGGTGAAGTTCCCACGAAAGCAAACCTAACGTCCTCCTCCTCCTCCTCCTCCTCCAGCTCTCTCACTACCTCCTCATCCTCATCCTCCTCACAGCACCCAGACAAAACGCAACCAGCTCGCCAAAACCAAAAAACCCACCTACACCAAAATGACCTCCATGCCTCATCATCCCCACCCACCACCTCTGTCCTTGTGCCACACACCCTGATAGAGAGGCAGGGACTCTCACTGCTCGACCTCCTTCACTCTCATAACTTGCCCTCCTGCTGCATGTGTCCTCTCACACGTCGTCCACCTGTCTGCCACACCAGTCCTTCTGTCTGTCTGCTCGTCTGCCTGCCCTGCTGCATGGGAGAGCCTGCACTGCATTTGTACGGTTTCCTTTATCTGTTTTCTTTTTTTTCCCTTTCATTTTTCTTTTTTGAATTGAAGAACATTATTATTGCTGTTGTTGTTTTTGCCAACCCTGGTCCTTCTGTGTCCTCCCAGTGCATTTTACCATTCTCCTCCTAGCTGTAGTAGTATAGAGTGGTTTAACCCCCCCTGCCCGTCATCCTGTGTAGGTCTGGCTCTCTAAAACACTCCCCTCTCTGTGGGCCTCCGATCGCTGCTTCGTCCCATAGACTCTTTAGGAGTGAATGGCTGGGACTCCTCTCTTCCCACCTCTTCTCAACCTGTCTCACGCGTCAACCTCTCTCTCTCTCACACACACACACATTTTATCTCCCTCTATGACAGATTTTTTCACACGCTCGAGCAGGCAGATGCTCTAAAGCGCGCAAACTGGTATGCACAGGCTCTCGACTCAACAATTTCACACACACACATTCACACGGCCACATTTCACCAGAAAGCCTCCATTCATCCCTGAGTGTCCTTCAGAGAGTCCTCCACTTTGTCCATGAAGAGCATGAGAGGAGAGAGAGAAAAATGGTGGAGGGACAGGGTAGGGGAAAGGAATGGATGTTAATTACCCCAATATCCACCCCCCCACCCCCCCCACCCCTCAACACCCACCACCCCAGAGGAGTGTGTACATCAAAGGCCAGTCCTACAGCATCCATTCACAGAGAGATTCTCATTCAGGCTGTAATGACTCAGACCAGAGAAAGGCAGTTTCCCTCTCCCAGCCCCATCACCAAACCCGCTATCCCCTCCACCACAGCACACATACACCATCCTAACAGCCATCTCGCCCCCTTCTACAACCATCGCCCCCCTTACCACCCCTACCCCCTTTCACCTCCTCCTCCCCCTCCCCCCACCTCCCCTGCCCAGCTTTGGGAATGTGGTTTTTCCAGCGTTGACTGTTAAAGCCAGTTGTGATGTGTTCCATAGACAAACAGGCAACCAGCGCTGCCCCCAGACCCCCCCCCCCTCCCCCTCCGCTTTTTATTTCTCTGCATGTCCTCCCTACACTTCCCCATTCCTCAGTGTGTGCCCCCCTCCCTCATACCCCTCCCACTGTTGGCCATGATGGGACTGAGTTTGTCTTTTTCCCTCCCTTTCTCTCTCTGTTTCTTTATCCTCTTCTCCACTGTTCATCATTTTCCTCTCAGTCACCTTCGTCATCACTCTGTTCTCCCAACTCAGCTGTTTGACCTCACGCCTAGTCTTCCTCCCCTGCACCCGCTCTTCCTCCTCCTCCTCGTCATTATTGTCTTGGAAATGTTGGACATGTATCCTCCCCTCCCTCTCCTCTCTTGCCCTCCTCCTCCATCCTAACCGCGAGGAAATCATTGCTGACAAAGCACGGCTGTTTGATATGGAAGACAGAAAATCCATCAGCGACAACAGCAGCGTCAACATCAGAACTAAAATCCCCCAAAAACGTTCACCCCCGTTCCATCCCCAAACCCCACACCTCTATCATTTTTTTTACTTTCTTCATATGTGAGCCCTGAACCTTCCCCCCTCTCCTTCCCTACCTACCTACTTGCCTACCAACTGCTTCATTTTGTAAGCTACACACTGATACTGATCATTCTCATTTATTTATTTTATTTTTTTTATTTCTTCTGGGGGATTTATCAATTGTTTGGGGATTAACACTCTAACAGGGATTTTGGCGCTTCTTCATCGCTTCTTGCTTCTTGGCTTTGGTTTTTTGCTCAAACGCCAAGAGGGGCTGAAGGTCTGGTCATTTGGGCTTCTCATTAACCTGCTGCTCACTGTTTGTCCCCTTGTCACTTGTGTTTTAGAGAAAGATGAGGCTGCAATTGAGAGCTCTGAGTTCAATGCCACGTCAGTAGCTGATGTGGACAAGCGGGTGAAACGGCGGCTACTTATGGGTAACTCTTTTCTTCCTCTTTCTATGTGTTGCCATGGCGCTTGTGCTTGTATCCCCGACTCCTCTCCGTTCCTCCTTGTCCTCCTCTCTCTCTGTTTTTTTTTTTTTTTGTAAACCTTTGGTGCCCACTGTGTCTACTCCCACAGTCACAGTTCTGTTACAACTGTATCTGACGTGATGAAAAAGGAGTAGAAGAGGTCGCTGTTTTCCTTTAAACCCTTCCTCCCCAACTTTACCCACTGAAACTTCTGGATGGCTCTAAGGTTTTCTCATTAACTAACTTTTACTTTTCCAGTTAGACCTTACTCCAAATGCTTTGTGTTCCAGTCCCCTTATTTTTGATTACCTATAACTTACTAGCAAAGAAAAAACCCTGAAAATGGTCAGAAACCCGACTTGCACCAAGAATATTTGGGAGAATATTCCCAAAACCTATCTCCTGTAGCAGCTGCAGTAAAGGCGACAAAAGAAACACCAGTCCTATGATGTCCCACATCCCTGTGAATCCTTTGTTCAAGGTTGAGGTATCAAGGTTAAGGTCAGCACACCGGACAGAGCTTTGACCAAATAGATGTTTGGTTTGGTTTTAGTTTTTCGTATTGAAGACTTCAAGTGACACAGTAGAGATTTCTATCATCAGATGTGTCTTTTATTACTGTACATCAGTGTCTATTCACTTGGACCATCTTTTAAGAGCCACTGGTCAAACTGAATCCAGTCTGTTTTTGAAGTGGAAATCTTGATTCATTCATTTGAATAAGTGTCAGCATCACTGAATGAGGTAACACAATGGTGATTGAGCCTGTGACCCACTGATGAAATTACGCAGAAGTCGCATTGCATTGAATCCGGTGTCTGATATGACTTCTGTGCAAAATAACAAAGAACTCAAAGTTAGTGCTGTGTGGTTCAAAAAGGTGCAGTTCACCATAGGTGTCACCCAAAATTACAAAACTGAGATCTCAGAGATTCCTACTTTAAAGTGATAGTTGGGGTAATGTGACGTGGGGTTGTGTGAGGTACTGATCTATTGTCAGTGTGTTACCTACAGTAGATTCAGATCAGAGAAGCAGCAGGAGCAGAGGTACAGAAGCTGAGTGATGAGCTGCTGTGGACGGGATCATCAGAAAAAACATATTTTAGTCACTGTAAAAAATACATACAGAAAAAAAAGCGTCTTTTATTTTGAATATTTTCACATTTTATCTGACGTCAAACAGACCTTTACTTCGGAACTACAGTTTGTGAACCGCTAAACTACCGTATTCCTACACACAAGAACAACTATTACATGCACTGTATTATTCTGCAGGGATGGTGTGTAGGAATATGGTAATTCAACAGTTCACAAACTGTAGTTCCAAAGTAAAGGTCTGTTTGACAGCAGATAAAGTGTGAAAATATTCAAAATATAGAGACATGATTGATTTTAGCTTTTTTTCTGTGTATTTTGTCTAAAACATGTTTCTCTGCTGACCCTGTCCACAGCAGCTCATCACTCAGCTTCTGTACCGCTGCTGCTTCTCTGATCTGGATCTACTACAGGTAACACACTGAAGATAGATCAGTACCTCAGTCAACCCCACGTCTAATTACCTGAACAATCACTTAAAGTCCATCTTTAGGTATTTCACTCCTACTATAAAAGCCAAGTGATAGCTACTAATAAATGAGAACATCATGGTTTGGATTCTGAAGGACTTCACCCGCCGCTTCCTACTCTTGGACCTTTAAAAACGTCTTTCCATGAATTACCAAATGTTTTTGCTCCGACTCGGTCAGTCAGACTTTCACATCATTAAAGGGCAATTCACTTTCCTCCTCTGCTGTCCTCTGAATTTAACCTTTCTTTTATTTCTACGACAGAGGTACATCAGAAATCTCCTCCAAACCAATGTGCTATACTGTAGTGTATTAAACCATGTTCCATACTTGCACAAGTTTCATTTCAGTTGGTTCTGGCCAGTGTGGCTTGGAGGAAGAGTGGAGAGTTTGGTTTTGAGGATGCTCCCTTGTCCCTCCTCTACCTCTCTGTTTTCCTCTCTCCTCCCTCAACAACCTTGTAACTAAATATTTGATTTCTCCTCACTGGCTAAACACTGCTTCACCTCCTTTTGAACATGTCACCTTTCCCGAGGGCGTCCCACTTGTAACCTGAAGTGGGTTGTCATGTCTACCCCACTGGGATTACATAGGAAAAACCTCCCAGCAGGGATTAAAGTTATTCATCTCTGTATGCAGCTCCTCCACAATGAGATACAGATCACTCACAGCAACAGTAGTTAGTGACATGTCAGACTTAGACCTGGTCTAAGTTTTGAAAGGCTTTTATTCCAATGTATCGAACTGCCTCCAGGTTTCTGATTGCACAGATAGAAACATTATCCCTTTACCTATTAAACAGCTGATATTGGAGTCAGCCGACACATGCACATATATGTGGCTCCATCATGAAGAGACACGTGTGCGTGCATGTGGTTGCTGAGAGCACAGGGGCCACCTTAGTGCTGCACTGGCACGGCCTGAGCAGCATCAGTATGTTAGATTTGACACTGCTATCAGTTTGTCTGCTTCCTCTGACATGTGGCGTTCCCGTCTCTGCCCCCACCGCTGCCACAGCGGAGACAACACGCAGGTCAAGACAAATGGAGCTGCAGCTGAGGCTCTAATGAAAAGGCGCCGCAGAGAAAAGGAAAGGGAAGAGAGGGCAGAGAAGAGGAGAGGAGGGAGCATGGGTCATACTGAGAGACTGCGATGGTGATATTGAGTGAAAAGCTAAATCAGGAGCCGGGTCAAGTGTCAAAACAGAAACTGGGTAGTGTGCAGTAGCTGTGGCCCTGAAGTCCAAATAAACCATCACCTCAGGACAGATGGAGCTAAATTGAGTGTGTGTGTGTGTGTGTGTGTGTGTGTGTGTAGGTGTGTGTGTAGGTGAATCCACAGAGAGTGATTACAGGACAGAGCTGTGATGACTGGCAGCTGTTGTAGGTGCCTATCATGGTGCAGTGGGCAAGTTGATCTTGCCCCTCACACCTTTTTCTAACAGTGCAGACGCTAACACAGTGCACATCAGCTTTAATCAATAGAACATGTGTCCTCCTCTCACAGAGAGCGGTTTGCAGACATCAGCATTTCCATTTGTACACTTACCTCATTCAGCTGCTTGTTCAGATTTAAATCCTGTTAAAATTGTGCATCATGTCATGAATATGTTAAAGAAATGTGTTTTTTTATCCTGGTCAACAACTAGTCTTTACCATATAGGTACAGTCCTAATGGGCTGTCATTAGTAACACTAACGACAGAAGAGTTCCACTCCACGATGAGCACAATAGTGAACAGACAGTTTGTTATTCAGTGAAAAAGTAGTTCAGGATTTTGGGAATTATGAGTAGATTGATACCACTCTTACAGCTGTCTCTGTGACATATGAAGCTACAGTCGGTTACTGTATCTCAGATCAACATAAAGACTGACAGCAGGAGTAAAAAAAAAATCACAAATTACATCTAGTTTAGTTAAACTGTCCAATACAGAAGACAAGATGGTTTTACAGGGGATATATATATAAATGTATATATATATATATATAATTATATACATTTATATATACATTTCTCTGTTAA
Organism: Seriola aureovittata; assembly: GCF_021018895.1. Classification (NCBI taxonomy): domain Eukaryota; kingdom Metazoa; phylum Chordata; class Actinopteri; order Carangiformes; family Carangidae; genus Seriola; species Seriola aureovittata. The sequence continues at coordinate 986,273 of NC_079385.1, read as the reverse complement.
CTAAGGTAAGTGTCATCATAAATTTCAAAGTGTGGCCATATAAAATTTTCAGTGGTGGAACAAATATTCGGGTCAATGTAAAAATACTTCAATAAGTATCAACAGCAAAATGTAGTGTTAAAGTAAAAGTCCTGATTTGGTTCCTGTGAGTGATTATATATGTCAGTGTGTGAGCAGCATGTCACTGTTGTAGTTGTTGCAGGTTCATATACAGTTTTATAAACAGGGACATGGATCAATCTGAGGGGTCGTCAGGTTATCAATGAGAGAGGAAAGAAGAAGAAACACAAAGAAGTAAAGGCCCGGAATTTTTTTTTATAAAGATTACAACACAACTTCAACTTGGTGTCATTTCATCTCAGTCTCTTTGACCGGACCAGCAAATCAATGGAGCTCTTTTATCTACTAGGGAAATATCGCCATCTTTAGGTCACCTAACAACAAGCGGAGCCTTGAGACCTGATGCTAAGCCCCGAATCTTTACAATGTCTGGCTCCGCCCATGGTGTGTTGTATCTTAAAAGTAAATAGTAAGTAAAGCTGTCAGATAAATGTAGTGGAGTAGAAAGTGCAATGTTTCCCTCTGAAATATAGTGGAATATAAAGTAGTAATTAGAAATAGTCGAGTAAATATGTATGTAGTTATTCACCACTGAATATTTGATCAGATTTGATTCATAAAAATATACCAAAGAAAACCGATGAAACATTCAACAAACAGCACAAAACCTGGTGCTTCCAGTCATCATGAGGGGGTGAGGGGGTACGTTAAGCTTGTCCAGCACATCAATCACGGCCGACGGTCGGTCTGTGTTCCCGCCCCCAGCCTGCAGGCCCCGGGGCTGGATGTGGCCTGGAGAAAGAAGAGCTGTGAGCAGGACTGTACTCACCCTCAGCTAATGATAGGGCCCACTGTACTCAGTATAAATCACTCTGACCCATAAACACCACCCCTGCACGCACTGGGCCTGCTCACATGCACCCACACCTTCAACACTCACACACACCTTCTGTATACACCTGTGCAGGTGACCCAAGTTGGGGCGTGCAGAAGGGACGTGGTTCTGCTGTCGTACCCTACAGGGCCAATCAGACAGGCTGCCTGGATGATGGAGTGTCTCTCCTTCCAGGGAACACTACAACATAGCATTTGAGAAAAACCTCCTGCCCCCGTTCTCCATTTGAAAGAATTTGGAAGAATTTAGCTATCTGTCCGCAGAGCTTCTCCAAACAGAGAGCTAGACACGAAAAGGATTGCGAATGACGAACACAGAGCTTTGACGGATAAACACAGCGAGGAACAAATGCAAGCCAGAAAACAGAGAGAAGCCATGAGACTGATGTTGTTTGGAGCTGCATGAGGGAACACAAACAAATGTACAAATACCTTCCTGTTTCCTGATAGAAAGCTCCGGCCATCATGGCTCTGATGTGTTTGTGACTCTGCATTCTAAAAGGGCATTATGCTAATGTCTCCAGCTCTAGATGTGGATGTGTTTGCCTGCCTGAAAAGGCTTTTCCTATTTCCCCCTTCACTCAGACACACAATCTGCTGGCATTCTAATTAAATAGGGAAAATATGCCAGAAAGAAGAGGAACATCCCTGATTTACATGTTGCTGTTGTCCAGCAAAAGCCTTTGAAATCTAGCATGTGACTTTTTAGGAACTACTAAGGAAAATAAATTTGATAATGTTTTGTTTTGAATTTGACCAGTGGCCATGTATAAATAGAAATGTCTTAAAGCTCCATATTTTACAAGTTTTAAAAGAGTTGATCTATAAGAAGATATATTTGTGGTTTTAAGACCCAAAAACCATCTCAGTGTACTTTTACATTAGTTATCCTCTCTCAGGCTTCTCTCTTGAGCTCTAGTAACAACAGGTCGTGACTGTTTTCTGAGTGATCTAATGAAAATATAGCAGATTTCAGGTAAACCAAGTCCTGCAAGGTTGCATGGTGGGTCCAGATGGGCAGGGATTGGGCTCTAGCTGAGAGCGGTGACTGCTTTGTTGTGACATCACAAAGTTCCAGAAGTCCTGACGGCTGGTTTTAATGCTCAGTTTCTGAATACAGGCTGTGTGCATTTCTCTGTGGACTGAGCGCTGTGATACTTTCACAGTATTAATAAAGAACATAGACCTGCTTTATAATCAAACAACACATGGACATCTACCTTTATACCATATGGATCTTTAATTCATGCACTCATTCACACAACAGCAATATGTAGGGTTTTTTTTTGGAAGTCAAACCCACCAAAGGCAGAACAGTTACTAAGTGAAACGTCCTTGTTCCGTGTAGATTTATTAAATCCCTTTCAACAAACATGAGTCAATATCAGATTTCAACCTCTTCAGCACTTCTCGAGGTCCATCAGGAAAGTGTGTGCTGAGCTTTGCTAAAGCAACAGCGGCTGAGCAGGTGAGCTAGAGTTACCATGAGCTTGTGTTTGTTTTGGGATCAGCTCAGGCAATATTCACAAGTCTGAGCAAACCTTATCTGTGCCACATACAAGAACATTTTTCTGGAGGAAAATATACACACCGGTCCTGCCAGCGGTGTTCTAGACTTACAGCACCTTGCACTAACTTTATTTTTCTATCTACTTACCTTAACCCTACCTCTTATTTGTGTTAACTGATTTCTTGTCACTTTTGGAAACAGGACCGACCTCTGGGCCAAAGAGTTCTTCACCCTCCTTTATCAGCACAGTGTCATGTGTTTTTGTCTTGTTGTATTGAAACACTGCTGTCAATGATAAACAGATCCTGACTGTGACTTTCTGTGTGTATGAACATCGTATTTATCTCTGTATGAAACTGTCTCTACTCATGAAAACTGGGGTGTTGTGATGTACTTTCCTCATCTGTGTGTTGACAAAGCTCCATGAAAAAAACACAAGAATACATTATATTCTAGTGTGCTGTTGTTTGATTGTGCATGAAGCTTTGTCTCAACCCACATCACCTTCAGTGTCTGTAGTTTCTCTTTCATGATATTTCAGAAGCAGGGGTCACATGTTAATCCCCCCCCCCTTCTCTTTCTCCATCTCTCTCTATGCTGCCGTCTGCAGAGACCTGCGCTGTGAACAACGGCGGCTGTGACAGGACGTGCAAGGACACGGCCACAGGGGTGCGCTGCAGCTGTCCCGTGGGATTCACCCTGCAGCCGGATGGCAAAACCTGTAAAGGTCAGTAAGTACGCGACAGTGTGTGGACTGTATGTGTGTGTGAGGCCTGCAAGCCTGCTGTTCACTGAGCATTCTGTGCGTGCAGACAAGCCCAGGTCCACTTGAGCCTGCTATGACAGGTATCTGAGTGATCCAGAGCCAAACCAGACCCCCACCATCCACTTCACTGCCAACTGCACGGCGCTCTGGTCGCGGTCACTGGTGCTGCTGCTGCTTGTTGTTGTTGACTTTGCCGCTGAGCATTTCGCCACTTCCGACGGTCCACCGGTGACGTCAATGACAGTGGTCCGAGGAGAAGGCCGCTGAAGCGTGGGCCTAAACATCCCAAACACATTATTATAGGGTTTTGGCTTTCCTCTAAACAAACAGTCTCACTGAATGAGGCTGACCTGTGGGTTCAGGCTGAGTCAAACACAGGCAGTGGCTCGACAAAGCCGCAGTGAGTGGGCAGGAGGAGGCATTCGGGTCACGTGTTCACGAATTCAGGGAGAGCTTCGCTGAAAAGAACAAACATGGATTAGTCCTTATTTTAGACAAAACATTATTACCAGTGATGCTATGGTGTTGTTTTTGTAGATTTATGTTCAACCTAAGGTATATGATGTTGGCTTAGAAGAAGCTATTTGTAAGTTTTGCTATTGCTTCATAGCTAACGTAAGCATTAGCAGCTGTTTACTTACCAGTCCAGAAGAAAAGTTGAGAGTTCAGCATCAAACGTCCTTCCTTTTCTCACCAACAGAGGTGGGAAGAAACACTCTTGTTTTGCTTTTATTTCTATCACCTGTCCAGTTGGACCGTCTTGTAACTTATAACCAATAGTCACCCCAGGGTCCAGTCTGCCCCGAGGGAAGTTGCTGTTCACAGGACGTATTATAACCTTATAATATACTGTACATATAACCTTTTATTGTGAACACAAAAATGGCTGAAGCTCTCTGCAAGACTGTTAATGGTGGCATTAGCTATGTAGCAATAGCAAAGCTTACAAATAGCTCCTCTAAAGGCTACTTATTATTGAAATGCTGCGTATATGAAGGAACAAAGCTTTTCATAGGAAAGGTAAGGTCTGCTGAATACCTTTGACCCCAACTGATGCTCTTCTTGTTCTCAGAGTCACACTGTTGAATCAGTGCAACAATATCTCTGATGTCCATTGTAGAATATTTGGACATTTTCACTACACAGCTCTCTGTCCAGTTATGCAACTCAAACTTGAAGTGCATAAAATAACATGTGCTGTAGTTAAGAGATGATGATGCTGAAATCCCGTAGATAAAGGAGATGGTAACCAAGCAAAGAAGTGAAAGGGTTTAGTTTGGGAAATGTTTTCCATTTCCACTGAAGGAGTACATGCTTGTCTATTTCCTGGAAAACACTGTGTGTAATATTTTTTAAGACCAGCTTGCCCACAGTGAGATACAGTTACCTTCAATTTCCTTTACAGATTGTTGCTAATCTGAACCTAGTTACAGTAAAAGTGCATTCTGGGTATTATGGCTATAACATAATGCTGATGTGTGTTTGTGTGTGTGTGTGTGTGTGTGTGTGTGCGCGTGCGTGTGTGTTTGTGCTTGTGTGTGTGGTGAGGAGAATAATGAAGCTCCTCCACGTTCCTCTGCCACATGTGGTTGGACCTCCCACTGGATGCAGAGATGGAGCAGTGGGGTACTTCACCCCACTTCTGACGGACGTGTTCATGTCGTTATAGCAACCAAGTGCCGGTCATGTGACGGTGACATGACCGTTTGCATGTCAGAATCTGGGCACTCACTGTGATGTGAGTGTGCTTCTATAAATTGTATAATAGTCTGTGGCTGTGTGTGTGTGTGTGTGTGTGTGTGTGTGTGTGTGTGTGTTTGTGAAATGAGTGTCAGGCAGTTTGAGAATGTGGCATGTAGGTGTGTGAAATCCTGGAGCCGGAGCTGTCTCAGGCCTGGCAGGCAGACGACGCGTCGGCAAACTTTGAGATGTTTGAACAGTGAGGCCCTTACTGGCCTCTCTCTCTCTGTCTCTCTCCCTTCCCCTCACACACAGTGACATACACACAGACAGCACCATCCAGCTGCAGCTGCAGTAAATACACCACTCGACCCGTTTATGTCCACATCTAGAAGATAAAAGTCTCTAATATGAAGCAATAAACCCCAGCATGAAACATAATTATCAGAACTTCCACGTTAGGCAGCTCTGGCTGCATCTTAACATTAGATATTAATGTTTGTAAATCATAAACATCATTAAATTGTTATTCATTCTTGTCCAGAAGGGCTCGAAACGTTCTATTCAGTTACACTGGAAACAGAGCAACAACTCCTCTTAGTTAAATAGTTTGTAATTGGAATAATCTTTTGCCTTCATGAATCAGTATCAGATGGGAATGTGCTCTGGTGGTTTAGGCACAAAAACGACCTGAAAGATTATTGTTGACTTGGTTACAACAATAACCACATGGTTAGGTTAGGGAAGGATTGTGGTCACAGTTAAAAGAGATCTGTAGGAAACTGGAGATGAACAGTGGTCACCTGTGTGAGTCCTCCCTCTTTGTCCCACTTCAGGGACACATCCACCCTTCGGAGGGATGCAGTCTACGAAGGTGTGGCCCTTTGTAGACTGAAGGCTGAATCAAATTGAGACAGTCTGGTCAACCGAGGATTTTCTCTGTGAGTCACCAGCTGTGCCTGCTCTTATGGGGCTTTCAGACAGAATGAAGCCCAGTGCTCTGAAGCCCATTATTTCCAATTGCTTTCCAAAGGCGGTTTGCAGGTGTGCCAAGCAAAGCACAGGTGCATTTCAGTGCACTGTTTTACGAGCTTGCGCGAGTGCCGCAGTCAGAGTTCATTCTAGTTGAACTTTGATCACCAATACAAACGAGGTATCCAGCCAGGCATGGAAAGTAAAAAGAAAGTAGACCTGAAACCGGTCGCTGTGGAAATGGATCTCCTTCCCCTGGCTGCTCTCTGTACCTGAGAGCACCCCAGAGCTTCTTCCTTGCTGCACCCATTCTTCTTGTTATTAGCGGGGCTAGTGCTAAAGCTTGTTTCTTAGCACAGGAAGGAACATCTTTGTTGCTGGCAGAGACAGACCTTAAACACAGCGGGAGCTTCCCGCTAGAACTATGTTTGCTCTGTCCTTCCCAAATCCCCCGAACAGTGTGCTGACCCGAGCGGCGAGTGCAACGCAAATCACATCCTATCTGAAAGCCCCATTACTGTTGTGTGGCAAAGTCTGGCTCCTGTTGCCAAGCAACCTTGACAACACATAACCTTCCCTTAAAGAAACTTTAGGTTTTAAGGCCCTTCTACTGTTGAACTGAATTCAATGAATGAATCTTGGGATAGGTTGGGCCACGAAGGATCCACCTGTTGGATCTTCATTGTCCAGGAAAAGAAAGGTGTATTTGAAGGAGCCTTTGAAATGGGAGAGTCTAGCTGCTCCACTGTGACACAGTTGGTCTTCAGATGCAGCCTCTGAAAGATGCGACCCCTGATCTGAGACACAGCCTATGGCAATGCCACCTGACTTCCTTCTTCAGTTTCGTCATACTGCCTGTGGCCCTCCAGGCTTCATCACTTGAACTTAGACAGATGTTGTTTTGGGGATTTGATGGTGATTCTTCTTGAAAGTGAATTACTGGATTTGGTTCATGTTAAAAATAAAAATCAGTAGAAACACATATCACTGTCCAAACCATTTGGCTCGCCTGACAGGCATGTTGCATGCTGGGAGAACATCTTGTCTGCTGCCCTGATGTCAAGTTCAAGTTTAGCAGCTTGTGCGAACACTTCCACTCTGTCTGCCCAGGTGATTTGTGGTCCTGACAGAACCCAGCATTTACAGCGGTGGAAAAATGAAAAGTTCCCCTCTGTTTTTGGGCCTGAGTTGAGTGGGGAAGATGGATAGGCATGCAGTCCAGCTGTGCCCCGCCCACATAATTTGACTTTGGATCAGCCCCTGGGCTTCATAAATCCCAGAGCGGAGATCAGTGCAGAGGGGAGCTGAGAGACACAGAGCAGGCAGTGCTCATCGATCAGTATCTATCACCTGGGCACCGAGCAGGGATACGCACACTCACACACACTGATGCAAACCCAGAGGTTCTCTACACATGCAGCTTATGCTGACACCCTGAAATATTACTGCTGCTGTTTGTAAGTCAGGCCCAGATCACGATGTGAAGGACTTATAGACTCTGTGGGTGTGCTGCTTGACTCTTTTTTTAAATTCATTTAAATGACCAGAGTGAGCCAGTGATCAAAAATCTGGACAGTGTGATGGGTCTTGGGTGAAACTGAGGTGTAGGAAGTGGCTACATCAGCTTCAAGGCTGAAAGAGGAGGAACATTTGGCTTTTGCCTGTAGACTGGATTATCCAGAACAACAGGAACACTTAAAGGAACACTGTTAAATTTATAAAGTAGCCTATTATAGGCTGGACCGCAAAAGCAGGGCCAGCACTATAATCGTGAATCTCGCTGACTGACTGACTGACTGACTGACTGACTGACTGACTGATTGATGATATTTCCACCACTGGTCAGCAGAGTGCAAGGCCGCAGTCTACCGATCCACTCTGGTTTCTGCTGCTCGGGACATGCAGGGAAGAGGAGGAGCACTTCCAATACACTGATCCTCGCCTCTATTACAGCAAATCAACTACTTTCATTAAATGTATCATTATCATTAAAGGAGGACGAGGAATAACTAAACATAAGACACACCGAGCAGAGAGAGCAGGAGAGAGGGAGGGAGAGAGAGAGGTCATTGGTAATGAGGCGTCGTACGAACTGTTATGACCAACTCTACAGAGGGAGTTAGACACAAAGACCTCCCTCTAATAAAAGTCTGTTACGTTCTGGAAGTAAATAAAGACTAAACTATTGCGGATCCCAGATGGAGGCTGTGCTCAAGAGACTAAATAAGAAAGATAGTCTGTCTCTGGCCCTGTTGGTTCACCTGGTGGAGCATGTGACATTTGGGTTTACTCCTTACCTGGTATGCGGTTCGGGTCCGGCCCTGTGTCCCTTTGCTGCGTTTCATCATCTCTCTTTCTCTCTCTCTCTCTTTCTCTCTCTCTCTCTCTCTCTCTCTCTCTCTCTCTCTTGCAGTAAATACAGCTGAAATCACAGCTCAGTCTGTGTCTTTCATATATGTGTTTGGTGATTTTGTCAGTTATAAAATCAGGATTTGACCATAGGAGGTCAGACATATACTAGGTTTAGACCTAGTCTTGTTTTAACATTGTAGTGTGATGGCAGCAGATACCATGAGAGATTAGCAGTTTGGCTGAACTGACCCTTTAATACATTATTTCTTGGAGCCAGCATCTGGTGGCAACTGGAGCGACTGTTTTTCACATGGGCAGGTTTCGCAGGTGGAGATGGAGAATGAAATGTAACAAAAGACTTGAAGGGATGCTGCACTAACATGGTCACACCTAGAGCTTTCCCATCGCGTACACTGTATGTCTGGAGAAAGCTGCCAGTTTATCCAGACTCTGAGCCATCTTTCTGTGAGGCAGTTTCATTTATCTGGTTGTATATATCACACTGATCACTTGCATCAGCTTCCTCTGGTTCTCTTAGAGCCTGAAACATTCATCTCTCCCTGTTGGACTGAGTTTGTTCTTCAGTCCTTTCTTTATTGACGAGGCCTGAGCAGCATTCAGTTCATTCCAATATGCTTCCTGTAACCTTGGCAACAGCACACACAGGTTGTGGCGGGTCTGTGAGAGATAGCTAATCAGTATCTTACGTACGTGTGTGTGTGTGTGTGTGTGTGTGTGTGTGTGTGTGTGTTTGTTTGTGTGTGTGTGTGTGTGTGTGTGTGTGTCGACTCTGGTGGCACATGTAATCACAGTCATGGTGGCTGTGTATTGTAGTGAACAGACAGAGTATAATTGCTGCCATTCAGCTGTTTACTCAACATAGCAGTTAGCGGCAAGATAAGTGTCACGCTGTGAGGTGGTCTCATCTAATGTGCTGCTAAATGACTTGATAGAGACAGACAGCTCCCTCTCTCCCTGTCAGTGTACCTGGCTCTAAAGCCAAGGGGATGTGCCCTGTCCTGCTTGTCTATCATAATCATTTCAATGTAAACTATGTAGGGCATGTTTAAAACCCACCAGTCTGATAAACGCCCTTTCATCTGTGCTGACAGACGAGGCGGTGCAGCCTCTCATGATGACAGACATGGCAACCTGAGGAGGTGTTTCATCACAGGGTTCTCCTACCGACAGCTGGGGTGGGGGGGGGTGGGGGGACAAGAATAAGAAGGATCAACTATAGAACAGTCCTGAGGGGAAGGAACCTGTCGAACAACTATGTAAAAAACCACAGGTTGGCAACATTTATGTAAAGAACTTGGGGAACACAGCAGAAATTTCTCAGTTGAAAAAATGGACCCAAACAACTCTGACCAAATGGAGTCTAGATAGTCAGGTGATCCACCACCCAGAGGACATGACCAGTGAAGCAGAGAGGAAGAAATACAGAGGCTGCTCAGAGGCCTCCCTTTGTGAGCAATATGATGACAATACTGAACCAGAACTTAACACCAGTCTCTACAGCAGAGGTACACTGATGGTTCAAGGTCTCAGACTAAACTGGAAGAGTTTGAAAGAGACCAGCAGAAAAAGGCAATGGGTCTGATGGAGCTGTAGGTGCTGTTGCTAAAGGCACAAACACCAGTCCTTCAGCTCCCACCACTACCGCTCCAACCTCCCATGTCCACATAGCCTCCAGCAGCCCTCCACCAGCCTGCTTCAACTGTCCTCACACTCAGGACATCAGTGTTAGAGCAACACATCCAAGAGGATCTCTTCCTCCTGGTAGTGGAGATAACAGAATTCAATGGGTGTCAAAGGGAGTCTGACACAAGACTCACTTCTTCAGTGTGGAGGAGAAGCTGCTCAGGATGGAGCCAAGAGAGCAGCACCACAGGTGAGACGATCCTGCCCTCCACAGGAAACACATGATCTTCATGTAGAGGAGGCCAAGAGGCCTCAGAATTACTTCTCTGCTATTTCCAGATTACATGGTTCTGCTGGCTTCATCAGACCTTGACCTTCAACATGCACATTCAAGTCTGACGCTCATCTGTGGTCATGAGCTTTGGTTAGAAACTGAAAGAATGAGATCACAGATACGAGTGGATGCTCTATGCTGATGACCACAAGGACTACAGCAGCACCTCGACCTCTAGTCAACTTTAACACATCTCAAATCATGATCTTCCAAAAGAAACCCAGATTCAAGAGAAATACCAACCAGTGCAGGATTACGTCATTAACCTCTGATTGTTAACAAAAACATAAGACACTACTAAAAAGAGTCCCCCCTGTGAGATGGTCCTGATACCTACTAATCAAATAACACTCAAGTACTGTTCAACCTCAGACCAGCGCTGAGTTCCAAACATTAATCAGAGTAAAGCAAATGATTAAATTTGGAGCATTGGATGATCAAACCAACATTCAAAACAAACTTAATTACTATCTGGCCCTAAAGCGTGAATATAAACCTGCAAAGTGTCTCTGTACTGACACAAAGCAGAGCCCGATCCAGACCAAACACAGACTCAGTGACCACAGTCCATCCACAGTGGACAGACGACACAGTTTCTGTGGAGTGTGTGTGGTTGGCGTACTGTGCTGTGTAGTACACAGTGTGTATTTGCACCTGAGACACGTTCCCACTAGCCTGCATTCCTCTTCTACCTGAAAAGACCTGACACACACACACACACACACACACACACACACACACACACACACACACACAGAGTCAGGTCAGCTGTATTATATATGTCTGAAAATGTCTTTACTCATCATTTGTATCTTTATATTAAGTGTTTGTAAAATGTAATATTTTTGTCAGATGAGGACGATGCCTGGACCATTTAAAAAATATCCGTTCTAGTATATTAGATAATGTTGTAGTCGTTATGACTGGTTTAAGTGTTATAATACAGTTGTGTGTTGATATGGTTTCCCTGTTGTCCCTGTTACCTCAGTGAGGAGTCGTGGCTCTACGTCCCCCACAGCGTCCACACTCGTCAGCCGCATTAATCCACGCATATCGCTGTGGTCTCCATCACCTCACATGACTGCAGCACTTGGCAGTCCCCGGCCCACATCACTGGCTGTTTTATTGTTGTGTAAAACTAAGAATTTCCCTTGGCCCGCATGCTCCAGTGGAGTGTTTGTTATTAAACAGGATCAAGCGCAGGGGTCGTTTAATACCTGAATAAATACACGCTGCCTCCCGGCCTGATGTCTGTCCTCTCTGCCGGCAACACCCTGCGAAGAAAACCAACACTCCCGAGAAAGCTAGATCCCCTATACTCTGTAATTATTTGTAGAGGTTTGGGTTTCTGCAGATGCATTCCATTTAATTGCTTTTTACTGCAAATATTTGGTAAAACTACACAGCTCCTCTCCAAAGTGAGCAGCTCGTACTCTGGAGTTATGAGCTCCACAAGCAAGTCCAAATGTGGTTTAAGAGACCAGAGTTTTAATCCTGGTCTCTTTGTTTCAACCCGTTTTTCCACCTCAGAAAGACAAGTCTCTTACATAACCATGACCCTTGACCTGTGTATGCGGAGTCAGAGAAGTTAGGGTTCATTTACTCTGCCTTAAGTGGTGGTGGACAGTTTAGTGCAGCGCTGATCAATCAGGTCAGTGGTGGATCTTAATCAGGCAGCTGAGCCCCACAGCAGCATCGGGGTCTCTGCTGGAGTCAAGTTTCTCATTCCAGACACTGAACTCCTCAAACACAGGCCTGAGGTTCACAGAGGAACAGGCGAGGGGGTGGAGGGCTTGTTTCTTTTGGCCCAGGTGGATGTTAGCGAGCCTTCTCATTTGGCCCACAGCCTCCTCCGCGGCCAGCACAGTGAAGAGTTCACATCCAAAATATCTACCCTGGAAGAAAAATGAATTCCCTGAAGGTCACCCTTCAGCTGCCAGTAGATATAGTTCAAACTGAATTGTGTAGGAGGCCTGTTATTTGGGTTATTGAGAAACTGTGTTAAAAAGTGCCAGATGTTTTTGTTAAAGAGTGCAGACAGGCTCGTGGGAGACTTCTAATCGATTTACTCAGTGTCACATCAAACAGACTTTTCAGGGCTGTGAATGTGATGCTCTGAAGGATGTTCTGCTCTACAACATGTGAACCACAGCTAACTGAAGTAGTCTACTGCTGCTGAATACTGTCAGAGCCACTGATGGTGTTTGATCCACTGCATCAGTTTCGAATGACTGGATTAGGATCATGATGCAAACATTTTATTTTGTGTATTTAGTGTGACAGAATAATTTCACACCAGAGATGAGATGCCAGCAAAGACTAAAATGTCACGTGCAAATTCAAAACAGTTTTTACACTTGACTGAGGTAGAAAAGTTTTCGCACTGATTAAAACAAGGACAATAGAAGCAAACTGAAGCATGTAACTTTAACGTGATGTTTCCCACCTGCTTTTTCATTGTGATGCCTCCTCGCTGGCGACAGTCAGACCGTGTAGTCAGAGGCATATTTTTTCAGGTTGTACGTATGGACTTACTTACATCCCATTTCTTGTGGATGCCATTTCTCAGTAACGCTTAGACGTAACCTCTTCAAATTTGGGACAAATGTCTGCTTGGACTCAAGAATGAACTGATTTGACTTTGGCGGTCAAAGGTCAAGGTCACAGTGACCTCACAAATCACTTAGCCATTAGCCTGATAAACAGGGATGTAACCTGAAACTTGTATGAGTGGAGGAGGGATACAACCTTGAGGAGATCATTCTCGTTTGGGCTTTGAGCTTTTTAATTACCTCATCATCTCTTCTTCTTTTGCTGTGGTTTTATGTAACTGTTTATCTTGACGAATCAACTACTAATATTCACATTACAGTAACGAGTTGAAAAAGTCAAATTAATTAGCATTTTGTTTTGCAGATTTTCTTAGAAATTTGCACCAAATTTGGATGAAAACTTGACTTGTATCAGGAACCCTCTTTGCTTTTACATACATTGACACTGTTGTCAGGCAAAACACAATTCTACATTTTCTGGTGTTTCTTTTTCTTTTTTTTTTTTGACATTTGGCGAACATCTTTTTGGTTCATTACTGCCACATACTGGTGTGCGTGTCACATTTGTGTATTAGTTGAAAACATACGTTGAGTGCAGCATTCACCAAACGATGAGCGAGGTTATACACAACATAAACAACCCTGCTGTTTACACCATATTTTACCCTGCTGTTTATACCATATTGAACACCATACTGTAAAACTTTCACGCTCACAGCATGATGAAGCCTTCAGGTGACCTCTGATGGGCCGCAAAGGTATTGCAAGAAGGCTGACAACCATTTGCAAAAACAGTTCAATTTTATTGAAGAGATGTAAATATGAAATATAAAATAAAAGAAATAAAATCCAATAAAAAGAAATTTAAATAGCCTTTGTATAGTTATGGGGTCAGATGTGGGCCGCCAACATTTCTTACAAGTGGGACATGAGTTTGGTAACCACTGTACTATACAGTATGCTGTTGAAAACCTTTGGTCAGTCATTACATTTACATGACCATGAGCAGTTTAAGTTAATTTCAAGTGTCGCTGACTGAATGACTCCCTGACTGACTGAATGACTGACTGATGATATTTCCACCACTGGTCAACCGAGCCGCAATCTACCGAGCTGCTCTGGTTTTCAAGTCATCGTAACAAGGCTTCGTACTAATGACTATGAACAACTCTACATATCAAACAGAGGGAGTTAGACATAAAGACCTGCCTCTAATAAAAGTCTGTTACATCGTGAGAAAATAATTTGCAGCATGGATACAGAGTTGACAGAGGTTAAGAAAACTGTGACTTTGTCTGAGGCAGCCATCCACTTTCCTGACTCCTGCCTTTATCTGTCCTCGCTCTCTATTCTCCAAACTTTATCATTTCAAGATGTGCAGAGGCTTAATGTATTTATTTAAGCTCAAAGCATATTTAAGCTCCATTAAAGGTAATTATATACCCCATTATAAGGCTCAGCCATCCCTAGAGTGGCCATTAAGTGTGGGTAGATGTGGTGGTTCTGCCAGTGTTTGCGGTTGCTAGAATAATTACAAAGCTGTGTCTGCGTTGGAGAGACCCGGGGTGGTATCCACTGTTTTGACATAGGCATCAGAGCAGAGATGGTGTGGGCAGAGAGGGAATGTAGAGGAAGGGTGTGTGTGTGTGTGTGTGTGTGTGTGTGTGTGTGTGTAGATGTTGCACTTGTCAACATGTCTGACTGGAGAATCCAGGTTTCTGAAGCTTCTCTCCTGGTGGTTTGTGACATATTTGTATTAACTAATTCATTCTAAGCTAACATTCTAAGGTTGGCAAATGCGCAGGGTGTTTAACCTGTAAGGAGAAAGGCAGCCTTCACTCCTGCCCTCTCACTGATACTGATCAGCTCTAGAAGCTAAGAGAAGAACAGGGATGTGGCTGTGATTTATTAGCAAGTCTTGCGCTGCAGGTTAGACATGAGACAACAGAGCACGCAGGAGAGACACTGAGAAAAAGAGTAAGACAGGAAACAGTGGCAGTGGAGAGCAGAGAGAAACTGAAAGGAGCTAATTAATCTAAAAGCTGCTATGCCATTATTTTGGGATGTGAGACAGACGATTATGTGTACTTGAATGTCCTTACCTGTCCTGCTCTCCTTAAAAAACCCTGAGCCCCATTGTGTTCCCGCCAGCCGGGTGGAAGGACAGTCTCTCTAACAGGCAGCTGACAGGGCACAGCAGGACACACAGTTTACTACATTTTTACCTCAGCATGCAGCCAGCACCTCGTGGATTCCTGTCTCGGCTCCATATTTAGATGAAGAGTTCATTCAGCGGAAGCTCCCTGAGGATACGGAGTGAGAGGATCAAGCCAGCGAGGCCTGAGTCTACCCTGGTGGAAAAATACAGTGGCTGTTTCAATAAGGGCTCCTATCATGCTCCACTGAAGGCCATTTGAAAGTGTGTGTTGACTGGACATCTCTCTGCTCCTGCCATCTCTACTTGTCCTCTTGACCCTGTTAAGAGCTGTGTCTGACCTGATCAGCCTACATACTTATAGCAGTATAACAGTTCATGTTCACTCAGTGTGGACTACACCTACCAACCGTGTATGGGTGTGAACCATTGACTCGGGGCTACACCTTGTTACAGGCAGTCGAATGAAGCAGAGGAGCGCTTCTAATACACTGAGCCTCGCCTCCATTGCAGTTAATAAACTAATTTCATTACATGTAGCATTATTACTAAAGGAGGCAGTGGAATAACTAAACATAAGACACACCGAGCAGAGAGAGCAGGAGAGAGGGAGGGAGAGAGAGAAGTCATTGCTAATTGCTAAAGGAATTAGCAGATCTGAATAGCATGTAAACAGAAACACCAGCAACAGGAAACGAGACAATACTCTTATTGCAGCACAACAATAAAAAGGGTTTTAATTAGAAACGCTTACAAGAAGTGTTGAGTAATGCAGTAACATTAACATGATAGACAGGAGCCACTGAAAAATACAAAAATAACTGTGACCAACTGTACATATCAAACTGAGGGAGTTAGATGTAAAGACCTGCCTCTAATAAAAGTCTGTTACCCTCTGCAGGTGAGGTAAATAAAGGCTTCTGTATCCCCTGTAAACGCCCCCCTGATGATGAAATAGAAACTCTTCACACAAAATACTTTTGAAAGCGCTTTGGCCAATACGAAAAGTCCTATACTCGGCTCGACCAGTAGTGTAACTTCATGACTCAGTCACATGGCATTTGACTGACCAATGAAACTCACTCAGTCACAACTCTAACACTCACTCAGTCACAACTCTATCACTCACTCAGTCATTTGTGGTTATAGGACTGGTCCAGCTGTTGAGGTGTGGAGCTTTTGAACTACTCCTCCTCTGTGGCAGCCGTCCTCAGTGCCATCATACTATCACAGTTAAGGTGAACATTCTGCTTTTTCCTGCTCTTTATTAGATTTATGAAAACATCACAGTTTAGATTAAAATACGTTAGGAGCGACCACTGTTGTCATGGTTACAATAATAACCATGTGTTTAAGATTATGGAACAGTTGTGGTCATGTTTTAAGAAAAAGAATGTTGACATGTAAACACTCTATGATGTCAGCTGACTTTCTCATTTGCTCTTGTCATATTTACCATGGCCCCTGAATGTACAAAGATATTGTTTGGGGGCTTTTGCTGATCATAAAAATGATTTATTTCACTAATTAGTGATGGATATGAAAAGCACATAACTGATGTTGTGCTGGTGTTAGAGCATCACACAAGTGACGCTCAGTTGATGTTGCATTAAAAACTTATGTCAGTTGTTTTCAACCAGCTCATGGAGCTAACATTAGCTTAAATAGCTAGCTAGCTACAGCTATCTAGACAATGACAATTGTCATCTCAGGGTTGTCAAATAAATTCGAGAAGCTTGTTTTTCTTTCCATCTGAAATTAAATACAGCATGAATTTTGATTATAAATGATGATTTCAAATATTATCTGACCATCAAGATGGAGAAGCAGACGTCATCATTAGCAAGTTCAAAGTTAAAGAGTTTCATAGTGAAATGTGTTTAATTATAAAGAAACAAAAACCTAGAAACATGAAAATTCTTCTTTGTCTCATTCACTTTTAGCACCAACTACTTTCTCCCTCTTCCTTTCTATCTTGCCTCCTCCACCTCCATCCTCTCTTTTCCTTCTTCTCCCTCTCTCCCCCTCTCTCCTCCTCCTCTATTTCTCAATTTATCCCCCGACTCAAAGGCTTAGGTGGTAATCCCTCACAGTTTTCATCACTTAGAGCACCAATCAAAAAGGGCTTAGCCTGTGTAATCTGCCAGACTATTGTCCCCTCTCCCTCCTCCTTCACTCCTCTTTTCCTTCTCCTCCTACCTGCTCCTCTTTCACCCTCTCTGCCCTCTCATTCTTTCCAGCCTGGTCTCTCCTGCTTCTTGTAACAATTAAAAGGTTTTCAGGGCCCAAACACAGTAATACAGCTAAGGCCAGTAGGTGCAATGAGAAAACTTTAATAACAACTAAAATGTCCAAGATTTACAGGTCAGCTGAAGCACTGGGAGAGAAACCAAGGGAAATGAACAGGAATAAAGCAGGCATGAATGCAGGAACCAGACCAAGGAAGCAGGAAACACAAGACAAGGTAGCACAGGAGAACTTGAACAGACCAACTGACACACACAACAGAAGCTGTCTTGTTTCACAGCGGCACGACTAGACTGTCCCATTTCAACAGCTCCTTCAAATGTGGCTGAAAATATGTCCTTCTTTCACTGGGAAATGAAGGATCCAACAGGTGGGAAACCTAACCCTGTCCCAAGATTCATTGCCTGAGAGCCTGAGGGGCTGCATCCATTGAAGGATGTGATCTATGTGGCAGACAGGAAGTAACATATCTGACAGACACACAAGCTAATATGAAAATAAAACAGGAAATAATAAACACAAAGTCAATAATGACACTTTACAAGAGGAAATAGAAAAGCTTTGATAATATAAATAGGTGAATAAAAGAAAAAGATTATCAGAACAAACCAAAGAAAAGTGTAGAAGACATGGTTTTATGGTTCTGGGTTCATGTGAGGGCACAGCAGTCTGGATGAGGCCGGGGAAGGAGGTTGGAGCGTTGGTTTGTTGGTTGGTTTGTGAAACCAGAGCTGCCAGCAGCTTAGCAGCTGGCACCAAACACGCTGCCTCGGGGCCGACTGCATTTGCCTTATTATTTTAGAATCAGTGCGTGTGGATGGCTGCACCACACCTGGGCCAGAGCTCAGGTATCCAGCTTTTATTCCACTGAGATTCAGCTGACACTTTCTCCCAGGATCTGTTTACTACCAGAATCTGAACACTTTCTCATACAGAATTTTATACTAGTCGAAGAAAAACAAGTTGTACTTCACGATGCATGTTTAGAGGGCGTCCAACATGTTGTAATAATACTTCAACTGAGGTAAAAGACAGACAGAAAGGAGGATGACAGACAAGACTGTTACCACCTCCCTGTTCTTGGCAGGATCATGAAATTACTTTTCACAAATGTGATTTTAATGATGCTTCCTTGAAAGTCAGACATTCCATTTACTTTACTTTTATTATTTTACATTTTATTGTAAGACATAAAGTCCATCGTCTGGTCTTTTTCTTAGTTTAAACTTACTAAATTTAGCAACTTTATGACTTGTCATCATTAAAAACACAAAAAAACAAAAACAACAAAAAAAAAAACTCCAAATGAGAAATTATGATAAAAGCAATGTTGTCTCTTATAAATTAAGTTTTGCTGAATATATTTAGGAACAGAACTGGTGATGATAAATGTTGGACTTTTCCAGTGAAGTTGTGGATTCAAAGACGTAAGGACATCAGATATAATCATGTCTTCCCACTGCCCATCACCCACCCTTCAGATACTCAGTGAAGCGGCATAAATAGACTCATTTCTCAATGATAGTCTCTCTTTACTCTCTCTCTCCCAGCAGCTAGACTCCATCAGTTCCAGGTAACTAATGCATCATGGGAAGAGACAGTGGGAACACTATGAACGAGCCCCAAGCTAAACTTTCAAACACTGATCCAGGCTGCCTGCTGGTGCCCTGTTTGACCGGCATCACATTAAATGTACAATGCCAGCATGATGACACCATAATGACATCATGATGACACCACCATGACACCAAAACAACACTGTGATGACACCATGACGACACCATGATATGACACCATGATGACACCATGACGACACCATGACGACATCATGACAACACTATAACGACACCATGACAATATTATGATACCATGACAACATCATGACAACACCATGACGACATCATAACAACACCATGATGACAACACTGGAACTTGTCAATAAAAAAGATAAGAGGAGAGAAAAACCTTGACAAGTAGAGTCAGTGTAGTCTGCATATTACATGAGCTCACCTGTTGTGTCTGCAGGGACTGTGTGTGTCTATATGTGTGACAGAACCTGGCAGAGCTTTCTCTGCAGCTCCATGACGATAGTCTGTCAGTGCTGCAGGCTGAAGCTCACATAAAGATAAGAAGATAAAGAGCAAGAGGAAAACATCCTTCCATCAAACAGACTCAGTCCTTAGTACAGACCTTCTCATAAAGGGCTTTGAATAGATGAAGCTTGAACGAGAGAAGGATTTTCTCCTCTGTTGCCTTGTGAGCTGCACTACCAGTTCTTCTCTTTTCATGAGTTCACTTAGCAGGTACTAAATATGCAGGGATGTTTCTGGAGAAGCCTATAGATATAACTCACACTGTTACAAAGTGCATCAAGTAAACCTGCAATTGTTGTATAGGTCCATTAATGGTCAGACAGTTCTCCTCTGAACATGGACTGTGTATCTCTACCACAGCGACATGCTAATCACAGTTTGATAGTTTGATGGTCTTCTCTTTTCTCCACCTAGACATCGACGAGTGCCAGGAGAACAATGGAGGCTGTGATCACTTCTGCAGGAACACAGTGGGCTCTTTCGAATGCAGCTGTCAGAAAGGCCACAAACTGCTCACTGATGAACGGACGTGCCAAGGTCAGTGACGGACAGCATCAGGTCTGAACACACAGTTTAGAATTTAACAAGTGAAGCACCAAAACACGGAGACTTGTTTTATTGTCCTTGTGGGGAACAATCATTGACATAATGCAGTGTTTCTCAAACTTCTTCAGACCATGAACCACTTCTTTTCTGAAATAAAACTCAGACCACATCACATCATCGTTTATTAATGAGTTACCAGTTATAATTGATAAGAGCTCATTAATAAATGGTGATGTGCTTTACCCTTTTAACAGTTATGAATATAACTGATAAATAAATGGTTGTAAAAATGAGATGGACAGTGGGACAAAGAATGGGTGAGCAGTTTACCAAGTAAAGGAAGGTTACCACCTGTGTTCTAACTGGAATGCTAAAGTGCTAAAGAAGAGACCGACCAGAAAAAAGCATCTCCATGTTAATCTCCATTGTGCAGAACAATCTGATCAACAGCTGTTATTATAGTAACAACATTGCCATGGCCTCAGAGGATGAATCTGGTCATGTGATATGATCATTTGATCTGTACGAACGAGTACTAGGTGAAAGCATGTCAAGGTAAACAACACTGTCAAGGACTCAGAGGATGAATCTGGTCATGTGATATGATCATTTGATCTGCCATAATTTGATCTGCAAGATGAAACTTTTTTACCATAAAAATGCTGACAGTGGTTCATTGATAGTAACTGAACAAACATGTGATGAAGGAGCAGGTACAAACGCTGGTGATGGAGAAAACAAAGAAAGCTCAGTAACTAATGAGATATGAGGCTTAATAGTACATGTGGGCTCACTATTTGGCAAGCAACAGGTCACTGTTGCCCTTTTTGATCTAATTGTGTTATAACAGCTTATAAATGTTGTTAAGAAGCTAATTGATAAACTAGTTAAAACCATTCAGGGGGAGTCTGATTGTAAAGTGGTACATAGATTTTTTTTTTCAAATTTTGTATAGATTTCTATTGATATTCTTTTGTCCATGATAATCATGTAGTGAAAATCTGATATCGTTACAGCCCTGATGTAAATGCATAAAAGCTTCAGTGCTGAAATGAGGAAAGGTTTAGTGTGGCCAGTCATTTCTCCCTGCGGACATGATCTGCAGCTGGTTGCAACAGTGTATCTGACTGCCTCTGCTGGGTGTGCAGCGTACATGTAGGAGCCTCGCTGTAATCAGTGGTTATGTTGGTATAACCACAGGTAGATTCCTGGTTGCAAGTTGCAGCAGGCAAGACAGAAGAGCAGACAAACACAAAATGATTTTTATTAACAACAAAACCCTGAGGTGCTTCTTTCCCTGGCCCAAAGCCACCGAGCAGTGTGTGTGTGTGTGTGTGTGTGTGTGTGTGTGTGTGTGTGTGTGTGTGTGTGTGTGTGCTGGATTAACTGTGTATCATCGGTAGTGTTTTTGAGGTCTTTAATAACGTGGTGTTGAGTGTTGTCAGCCACATCACAGCAGCAGTGCCAGTGTGTGGTTCCTGCCAACAGCTGCCAGGTTTGTCCTGTCCTCTGACATCAGGCCTGTTCAGCTTCAACACGACCTTAAAATGAAATATAATGTTTAATCTGTCGGCTCTGTCTGCACCCGTGAGCTTCTCCAGAGAAAACAGCTCAGGGTGATACACTACATGCCAGTGGTAGAGTTTTTGCCAACACAGGCTAACAAACCAAAGCAGAGAGACTGATCCTTTGCCATAGTTGCATGAGAAATTTCCACAAATTATTCCCTGTGTTCTGAATGTTTAGAGAAGCAGAGAGATAGAAAGACTCATGTCAGCAGTCACTGTCGAAACACCTCATCCTGATCAAGGGTGTGTCTCATAGAAAGAAAGACAGCAGCCAAACAGAAACCACAGTTTATTTTCTATACCTTCCTTTTACATTAAACAGTTGTAGGCAGCTCCAGTTTATGTAAACTCTGCTTGTGGGCTAGCTCCAAACAGGAGAGCTATTCCTAAGTCCTCACGTGGACAGTTGCCTGGAGTATTTACCTAGCCAACGTCCAGGCCTTAACAACTTCCTCCACATAACAAACTCCTTGTTTGTTATTTGTAGGGCTGTAAAGCCCTGCGGAGCAGCCTGAAATAAACCAGGTGAGCTTGAAGCGCTGGCCTCCATCTCTGATAGGTTAATATTTGGTGCTGGACAAGTACACAGAAAGACATGCGTAGGCAGACGTGCACACTCATACACACTCAGATACTGACATAACGGTGAATGTGAGCAGCCCAGACCTCAGTCCAGTGAAGTATTTCAGGATTGGTTTATTAGAATGAGCTGTTGTCCTAGTTTAGTGTGTAACTCCTATTTGTTTACTGTTATGTCCAATGTGATTAACGACCTCTTTAGTCTTTGGGCAGGAGCTTGTGTTTGTCCATAAATGAGTCAGGAAGAATGTGATGTAAACCACTCTTCCCTCTGACCTTTGCTTTCATCAGTGCATTGGGACAAAACCTCAGCGGGCAGATTTATATATTATATATTTATAATTTATTTATTTATATTTCCTGTGTTTTATCCTCTGCAATCCTGCAAGGTTGTTTGGTGGATCAAGGTGGGTGGGGCTTGTTGTGACTTCACGAAGTTCCAGAAGTCCTGACGGCTGGTTTTAAAGCTCAGTTTCTGAATACAGGCTGTGTGCGTTTCTCTGTGGACTGAGCGCTTTGATACTTTCACAGTATTAAAATAGAACCTAGACCTGCTTTATAATCAAACAGCTAATGGACATCTACCTTTATACTATATGGACCTTTAATATGTGGAGGATCCAGTTGTACCCTCATTGACAGGACATCACCAGGTTTTCATACAACAGCTTTCATACAGATGAGTCTCTGAACTGATGCTGCAACCTTCAAATATTTTCCCTCGATATGAAACAAACCAAGGACCTGGATGATATTTGTTTCGGCTTTTGACACAGCTTGTGTTATTCTTGATTACAAAAACCTAACAATGTATTTCAAGCAATCACACAAGAGGGAGTGACATTGTAATTGAATATCAGAATATCTTTCCAATTTCTCTACATACAAATGGATGACATTCAAAAGTCTACGGTGGCCCTGAGAGCTGAACACACTGCAACTTAAGAAAACACAAGCAAACAGAGAAAAAACAAACATATTCAGTAAACATCTTCATCAATTTGACAACACATGGCGGCAAATACTCACAACACAACAGAAGTGTTTCCAGGGGACACTAAAAACTGTTGAACCCATCTAGGATGCACTTGTTCAATCCTTTATGACATTTGGAGGTAAAAGCATTGAACAAGTGTGCATGGATGTACCATAATACATGTATTATGCATTATAATACATCCATGTGACTGACACAGACCTCCATCTGATGAGATCTCTGCTTTTAAATGTTTAATTACAGAAAGTGTTTAAACCCGTGTCATACTCATACATTCTGTCAATGTGCTACTTATGGATGGAATTATAGTGAAAATAAATTATATTTGCTGGGAACCTCCAGGAACCCCTTTAAGGACCTCACTTTGAGAACCAGTGTTTTAACGGGACACCAGCAGAATTTAGTTATTCACATCTATAAAGTTGGGAGACAATTATTTGATGCTGGCTGCAACAGAGCATCTTTGGACTGATGTAAATGTGAAGCCACCATGAGGGCATAAACAAGTGGAGCTTGATTTGATGATGATGATGATGATGATGATGATGATGCAGCTACACTACATGTATCTCTCTACTCTCCCTCAGACATTGATGAGTGCTCCTTTGAGAGAACCTGTGACCACACCTGCATCAACTACCCCGGCAGCTTCGAGTGCCTGTGCAACAAGGGATACATCCTGTACGGTCTCACCCACTGTGGAGGTGAGACTCAGATTCACCTCATTCCCCAACCCACACATTGGAAGTGGCTGCGTGACACAGCTGAAGTGGGTGAGACTGTGGGTGAAGTGTGTGTGCAGGGTCACTGAGCATATGCACTCTCACGCCTCAGTTCCCCTGAATAACTCCTCCCTGAGTTCACTGTGTTTGTGTGTTTAACGTGTGTGTGTGTGTGTGTGTGTGTGTGTGTGTGTGTTCTGTGACACACCTGGTGTTCAGGCAGCACAAAGCTCTTACTGCTGCTGCTGGACTGAGTGACGTCTCTGATGGAGTGTATCTGCAGCATGTTGACAACATATTGTTTTTACATGTAGTTAAGAGGCAGAGGTGTTATCTGACCAGGACTAAAGTTAAGTCTTCAAGAAAAAGAGTTTCAATACTGCACCTGACATGAAGCTGCAGGTGGAATAAGATGTAAGAGTTTTTTCTTAGAAAGAGAAACAGAGGAATGAGGAAAGAGAGAGAGAGAGAGAGGGAGAGAGAGGGAATATTAAAGATCTAAATGAAAGAAAACATAAACAGGAAAGAGAAGATCTGAGACACATCAATCCTATAAACAACTGGTGTTATCTGTGTGCTGTGTGAGAGATTCACATGAAGGTGCATGTTCATTTATATGGTCACACCTTCATCTGTAGAATCACATAAAAACCTTCTGGTTCTCCACTGTCTAATCAAAGGAACAAACAGTGGCAGTCACTCCCTCTCTGACTGTCATACTCTCTGTGGTTTTGTCTTAGACATAGACGAGTGCAGCATCAACAACGGCAGCTGTGAGTATGGCTGCATAAACACCCAGGGCAGCTACGAGTGTGTGTGTCCTCCTGGACAGAAACTTCACTGGAACAAGAAAGACTGCATTGGTGAGCACCAGCTCCGCGTGTGTGTGAGTTTGTGTTTGTCTATAGAGGGGTTCCTCACTGCAGGGCTGAACTCAGGTATATGTGTGTGTGTTTGTGTGTGTGTGTGTGTGTCCAGGTGGTTGTCATGGTGATGTGACTCTGTGTGTTCCTCAGAGGCGGTGAAATGTCTGCCCAATGGGAAGCCAGCGCCCCGAGCCCAGCTGACCTGCACCAAGAGCGGAGGGGCAGAGGTGTGCTCGCTGTCCTGCCCCTCCAATGCCCTCTTCCTCGCAGGTAAACACACACGCACGCACGCACACACACACACACACACACACACACACACACAAGCATGTAGACGATTAATCCTAATATTTATAATGAAATAATTATTATAATTATTAAACATTTGCCATATACAGCTATCTAATAGCTGTTGAGACGTTTCCATAACAACCAGAAATGTCAACATGATGTTATGATGTCACTGGAGGAACGGTCGGGCATCAAGCTTCTTCATTTTGAAATTATTGTGGACTAATACGTCCCGTTGAAAAAGTCCTCAACTGCTGACATCCTCCACTTTCATCAAGCAAGCTGCAGTCAGGTGAAGTTTGGAGAAGCTGCACTGCTGTTTCCATTTAACCAAGTTCCAGTTAAAAACTTCAAATCAAGGTTTTTCTTACTAATTAAATCATTAATTAAGCCAGAGACTTGAGCCACAGTCTGTGGAATCAGATTAGATAAAGTAGCTCACAGTGGTCACAGTGGTATCTGGTGGACTCTGGTGACTTTAAGTGACTCTAAGCTCACAGTACCCGGTAGTCCCATGTGGTCTCCCATCCAGGTACTAGTCAGACCCGACCCTGCTTAGTTTCTGTGATTGGACCTGGGGTCAGATTCAGAAATGATGCATACAAAGCAAAAAACTTGCGTACGCCATTTCGCCTACACATAAATTGGTATTTATAAAGATATGTCACACATTCCTCTGTTCATATGAACACATGGTTTTCCAGAGCGAAAACCAACTTCACTGACCTTCATTTATTATCATCATTATAAGTTTTGCTGTTTACACAGAAATAACAATTTTACATTAATAAACAGAAATAATGTGTTTGTGCTCAATGTTTCCTTCAGCATCGTTTAATGTCCTTATAATTTATTGTGAGTCATTCTTTAACTGTTTGATACTATGTTAATATTTACTAATCACAGTGTTAGAGCCTCTGGAGCCTCATTAATATGATTCTAGTCCCAATAAATGAAATTCAGACTAATACACAGAGTTCTATGAATCCGGCCCCAGATCACGCATGCTGAGGGTGTTGAGCAGCAGACATACAGCTCATCATCTGACTGAGTGACTATGAGAGATCACTGATGGTATTAATGATAAGTTGGGAGGACTGGTATATAAGGATGTGTTAGTAGAAGCGGTGCGGATGAGAATGAACTTTAGAGAGAGAATGAGAGAGACATTTTTTCGTTGAATTGCTCATCGTCCTTAATTCTCATTCAATAAGTTGCAAAAAAACACAGCTTTTCCCTTTAAGTATGTTAGCCAGTGAATGGCAGCTGTCATCCTGCAGGCTCTGCTGCCCTCTGGTGGATGTAGCTCACAGTTACAGCATCTTCCTCTCGATCCTCCTGTGTGTGTGCACACTCTTCGGGGGGGCTCTCCACTCTCACTCTGTGAGGTTTATTGCCTCACTCCTCCCAGCACTTTGCTGGCACCTCGTCATCTCCTTCTGCAGGACGACTTAACACACATCCCTAAATCCATTACTTTTTGATCACAGGGTCTTTTTTCCATAGCGTGGCACTCGCTTCGTTTAACTTGGCAGCCATTGTGTTTGAGTGATGGATAGTTTTTTTCCGGTATGAGGTGAAATATTTGTTCTCTGTCTCTTTTGGAGAGCGTCTTAATTTTAGGGGGAGGGAGCTGTTTAAATTCCTGTGGCTGAATTCCGCCCAGACTCTTATTTAATCGCTTTTATGACCTCAGGAGGCTTCATCCCCTCATTTCTTACTTGAAATGAAATGAAATGAAATGAAATGTGTGTGTGTGTGTGTGTGTGTGTGTGTGTGTGTGTCTTACAGACTCAGAGAACAGCTACACACTGAGCTGTGGAGTGCCAGTTCAGCCTGGTAAAGCTCCTCAGAAGAGGAACACCACCACTGCCTTACCCACCTGTGCCGGTACAGTAAGCTAAGCATGATGGGAAATGTAGTTTGACTTTTTGTATTAAGAAAAATGGACAGGACAAATGAAGCTACGTCTTTCACCTGCTTTTTGCCTGTTCTACAGCTTACTAAACAGCTGGGTTAGAAATATGTTCCTTTCTGTGAGTTTCACTTTGTTCTGTTCTACTCTAGATAATGCATTTGATCCGGTGTCAAACACATCACTCCCATTGTGGCATGCCCTATGGTTCATTTTCTCAACTTAACAAAAGTATAAAAAAGATCAAAAGTGCCCATGTCAGGAAAATAAACTCTTTATACTTATGTCTGAATATAATTTATTCTGACCTCTTCCTTATTTTTATTGAATTATAATTTTAACGGCTCAACTCTTTCTTGTATATTTCTTTCATGATATCTCATTTCAACAGTTCAATCCTGTTTACTTAAATTTTATGGTTAGGAAAGTAGTGTTTATCCTCCATGTGTTATAAATAAAGTTTGTTAAAAAAAATAAAATAAAAAATAAAACTTTGTCTAGGTGCAGTTAGATTATTTTCCTTATAAAATCTCCTTCACATCTTTCCTTCACCTCAGGACGTTTTCCACTGAGGTGGAGGAGACATGGTTAGAAGGCAGATTATTTTAACTTGTGGACCTCAGCTCTGGTGTGGGCAGACATCACTGTGTGATACATGAATATGTGTGTGTGTGTTACAGACCTGCTGTGAGTTAAGAGAGGCAGCTAGTAACATTATTGCAGCAGAGTATTCTTTAATAGTAAATAAAGACCTAGTTCAGATTTAACTGTTGGCACTGCCCTGTGTCATGTTTAACAGTCTGCCATGTTTTTCTGCTGTGTAAAGACACGCTGACTCCACCTATCAAACAGAAGGCCAGGTTTAAGATCAAAGACGCCAAGTGTCACCTGAGGCCACGCAACAAGGAGAAACACAGAGAGGCATCCAGGCAGAACCTGCAAGGTAGAGAAGGTCTCACACACACTACATACACACTACACACACACACTATCTACAATCTACAGATTAACTACCAAGTAAAAAACGTCACATGATTAGAACACCTTCTGGGCCCATATTCACAAAGCATTTTATCTTACCACTACGAGCTCTCCTAAGTCACACTAAAAGTCTTACTAAGGAAAAGGGAAAACCCAAGTTAAGAGTGTGACTCTGAGACCACAGTGACTGGTTGATGAGAGATGGTCTGTGCATCACCAACATCCCACAGTAATACATAAAAAACGAATTCAAATTGAATAATAATGGATTAGGTGTTGTTTACAAAAGTAGTGCATTCTCCAAAATGCATCTGTATGATACGGTTTGTGTCGACTCAGGAGAATTTAATTTTACTATAAAAACTAACATTCAATTTACTCAATGTAAAAATAAAAAGCTCACCTGTCATAGACTAACCAATTACAGGTAACTGGCAGCCTATTAGCCATGCCCTTTTGTAGCTGTGCCTGTTGTAATGTAGATGCAGGGTCCCAGCAGTGGGTTGAGGTGTGAGGAGATTTCCACTGTCCCACACCAGGTGACATCCAGTTGGAATATGATCCTTTCAAACAGCTGATCAGGTCACTTTCCATTAATATCCATGACCTGTGTGTAGATCGTGGACACTGTACAAGAATGTCTTCAGCTGTTTTTTCCTGTTTACAAATACCTCCTCGTCTTGTGATGATGCAATAATTTTTACATACATTCCATCTCTGGCACCAATCACACAAAGTAGACTGGCCACGAAGCTGCTTTATTTCTCTATTGAACATCTAAAGGAAGGTGTATGAACAGAGACATTTATTGTTTGGTGACTAGATTGCCTTAATGAGAGATCTCCAAGTTGTCAGCAAAGTTGCATTACTCTATCTCTGTTGTCAAGTAACGCAACGTTACCAAGCGTTTAATTTCCGCACTGATTGCGTTGTTTCAGTTGGTTGGAGATGTTATTTAATCCCTCACAAACTCCACAACGATCATCATTCCCTCGTGATTGAGTCGTATCTGTTAAGTAATTCAGCATCGTTTAAGGTTTCATGGTGACATGGAATGACAGCAGCCCCTTAAGATTCTTTGTGATTTGGTCTTAGTGAGTTAGGAGTCCTCTCCACTGCTTCTAACATCTCCCAGAGTTAGGAGCTACTTTTTGCGCTAAGTGGCTTACTACTAATTACTAATTACTCTCAGTCAGACAAATGAGGAGTCCTAAAGTGAGGACTGACACGCCCATTATTTTTAGGAGTTTCTCCTAAATTGGCATGGAGCTGCTTTTAGCGTTAAGATGCTTTGTGAATACGGGCCCAGATCTTTATCTTTATCTTATGACACTACTCCTTCTCCTCCTCTTCACTCCACACTTGTGTTTTTCCACCTGGAAGGAGGACAGTTCCCCTGCACTGACAACTGCCAGGTAACGTTCGTCAACCTCAAGTGCGACTCATCCAAGAAGCGCCGGCGAGGACGCAAATCGCCTTCGAAAGAGGTTTCCCACATCACAGCTGAGTTTGAGATAGAGATGAAGGAGGAGGAAGCTTCAGGTGTGATATTTTTGTCTTACCTGTCATGTACAGTAGATCTCATGTCAATCTTTGAGATATGAATTCATACCATGTTTGCCTCAGACTCCTGTAATGTGGACTGTGTGCGGGAGAAGATGAAGCAGAAGCTGCAGAGCGCGATGCGAACGCTGAGGAAGTCCATCAACAAACAGCAGTTCTACATCCAGTTCTCTGGGACAGAGTATGAGGTGGCCCAGAAGCCGTCCAGAGTCCCAGAGGGCGTGGAGGCGTGTAGCACCGGGCAAGTCCTACAGGAGGGAAAGTGTGGTAAGTGTTTAACTCATGATGTTGTCGTGATGACAAATATCAACAAGAAGTCACAGGAAGTACTGACCTGCATTCCTCCTCCTCCTCAGTGAGCTGCGGTGTGGGGACGTTCTACAGCGGAGAGCAGGAGCAGTGTGTCCAGTGTCCTCCTGGGACGTACCAGGACACGGTGGGTCAGCTGTCCTGTGAGCCATGTCCCAGCACTGAAGGACAGGGTGTCGCAGGAGCCAAGAATGTGTCTCAGTGTGGAGGTATGTCCCCTTTTCATCATGACACCAACAGTCTTACATCATCTTACAACTGTCATCCCTCACTGAAAGAATTGATATATGTGTCATCAAAAATACAGGAGCTGGTTCAGTCCCAGTCAGAATGAAGGAATTTACAGTCCGTTAGAGAATCTTTGGTCTTTCTCCTTCTGATAATAACGAGCAGACTTTTGTTTTCCCCTTTTACTTAACGGACAAGAAACTGAGACATCTTAATTTCCATGGTGAAAATAAGTGCAATAAATCAGCCACAACATTAAAACCAGTTACCTGTTTTAATGTTGTGGCAATGTGTAAATATATTGACTGGGAATCACTTTGTGGTCATTAAAGGTCTGTGTTGTATAAAGGTAGATGTCCATGTGTAGTTTGATTATAAAGCAGGTCTAGGTTTTATATTAATACTGTGAAAGTATCACAGCCTGTTTTCAGCCTTAAAACCAGCCGTCAGGACTTCTGGAACTTGGTGATGTCACAATGAAGCAGTCTCCCTCTCAGCCACACCCCAATCCTCGCCAACCTGGACCACCATCCAACCTTGCAGGATTTGGTTTCTTTGAGTGTTTACCTGAAATCTGCTCAGAAAACAGTCAGCCAGTCAGAAGAGAGACTCAGAGCCTCCTTTCTTCTGATTGGCTCACTGACCTGTTGTTACTAGAGCTCCAGAGAGAAGCCTGAGAGAGGAGATGTAAAACTACACTGAGACGGTTTTCTGGTTCTTAAAACCATAAATATATCTTCTTATGGATCGACACTTCAAATAAGACACAGAAGAAGAGAAAAATATGGAGCTTCAAAACAGACTGAACCTGAGCTACATCCACAGGAGAGATCCACCAGTGTTAGTGTTACACAGTTACTGAGTGCACTGAGAAACATTCTGACCTTGTGTAATTGTGACCTTCAGGTCAGTGTCCAGCAGGTCATTTCTCTGCTGACGGGTTTCGTCCATGCCAGCTCTGTCCACTGGGCTCCTATCAGCCTGAACCAGGCCGAGTCCTCTGCTTCCCCTGTGGAGGAGGCCTCATGACCAAGTACGAAGGATCAGTCTCTTTCAGGGACTGTGAGGCTAAAGGTGAGGCTTTCTGTCTGTCTGTGTGTGCATGTGTGTGTTTTCTCTCTATGCTGACCGCACGGCAGCTGATACAAATGAGCTTCTAACTTTCTCTGTGAGTGATGCTGGTCATAAAATCAGGATTTTAGCAGCAGCTTGAAGTGACTGCTGGTTAACATGTAGCCTTAATGGAACACACCTCTGGATAGAAATGACCCAGAGATGAGGGAATATAAGAAACAAGAGTGAGAGTGATGGCGCTGGACTCAGGAAAGAGGAGAGAGATAAGAGAACAGAGATAGAAGAGGTCAGCGGAGGTTGTGGCAAGTAGAGATAGTGTGGCTGGGGGCTGATTGTAGGAGGGGGATTGAGAAGGATACAGAGACATGAAGTGTGGTAACAGTGATGTCTGTAGTAAAGTATTGGCAAGTGAAGACGAAATTCAGTCTCCTCTCTTTTTTATTATTTTATCTTTACTATTTTCTTAATTTTTACTTGATTGTAATATCCTACCTATTATTTCTGCTTTTACTCACTTTAATACATGTCCTCTGTTTTACTATGTTAGTATTTTATCTTTATCAGTCTATTGTTATCTTTGCTCTCCAGTCTTCAGTGTTTACTCAGTTCCTGCTGTTATTGTCTTATTTTTATTGTTATTTGTTCATTTGACTTGGTCATTTATTGTTCTGTGTGTAAATGGGTGTGTGTGTGTGTGTGTGTGTGTGTTGTGGTGGTGGTGGTGGGGGTGTATTGCTTTTATTCTGCTTTTATGTCACCTGCTTTTCGTTATATTGTTTGTACAAATAAAGATTGATTGATTGATTGATTGATTGATTGATTGATTGATTGATTGATTGATTGATTGATTGATTGATTGACTGAAGAGGACCTGGCTGAGAGGCTGGTGCACGATAAGTATAAGACATAGTGTATAAGCCATTAGTTTACAGATGTGTTTGAAACAGCAGCTTATCTGTCCACAATAAGTGCTTTCTATGTTCCAGGTATGAAACCTATCACACCTGTGTAATATATCTAGTAGATTGGCCTGTTATTAATGTGGTTCCAGACCGAGTTCCCCCTGACTTGTCCCCATCCCCCCACAGTGCACTGTGCTCCTGGACATTACTACAACTCCAGTACCCACCGCTGCATCCGCTGCCCAGCAGGAACCTACCAGTCTGAGTTCGGGCAGAACTACTGCATCACGTGTCCTGGGAACACCACCACCGACTTTGACGGTGCCACCAACGTCTCCCACTGCAAAAGTAACGCTGCTCATTACGTTCACTGTTTGTTTTCTTAAATCATTATTTCAGTCAGACTCCAGCGTCAGCTGCTGTAGTGAAAGCAGTTAAAGTGTTTGTATGATTTTGTCCTCAGACCAGCTGTGTGGAGGTGAGCTGGGAGAGTACACAGGCTACATCGAGTCCCCTAACTACCCTGGAGATTATCCGTCCAACGTGGACTGTGTCTGGACCATCAACCCACCACACAAGAGGCGGATCCTGATCGTGGTCCCAGAGATCTTCCTACCCATCGAGGATGAGTGTGGAGACGTGCTGGTCATGAGGAAGAGTGGTAATTCTACACTGAACTGATTACACAGATATATGGTCTGATTGTTGACAGTCTGATTTAGATTATCATATTTAAAGCAGGTTATTGCTGTGTTTTCAAAACACAGAAAGAGGAAGTAAAGAATTTAATCCATGAAAAAAGTAATAATAGTAATATAATATAATATAATAATAGTAAGAAAATGCAAATGTGCAAAAGAAGTATAGACAAAAGAGCAAAAATGGAAAAGTACAAAGTAGATAAACAGGAATTTAGTAGTAAATTAACAGTAATGTGTAAAAATAAGGAAAAGTGTCACGTGGGTCAACAGTAAAGTAACAGTAGTAAGAACAGGGATGTGCAGAAGTAAGTGACTTGAAGCAGTAGATTGTGGACATTATTCAGCTTGATGAGAAAGGAATTATATAACTGACTGGCCACAAGAAGGACAGACTGCCTGTGGAATTCAGTGGAGTACTACATGCAGTGGGTCCAGCTCCACCCCCAGCACTGAGCCAGCCTTCAGAATCAGTCTGTTGGTGTTAGCCTTTCTCAGGTTTCTGCCCCAGCAGAACACAGCAGAGAGAATGGTTACTGTAGAGGGCCACAGAGTTCCAGGTCCAGTCCAAGTGGACATCCCCCAAATAACAAAATTAAACTTCTGGCCCAACTTATGCCTGGGTCCTCGACCCGAGTCTGGCCCATATGCTTCCACATCTGGGCAGAGGCCAGTCGTTATCCTCCAGTATTGACTGACAGCCTTATTTTCTGTGTGTGTGCCAGAATTGGTCCAGATGTGAAAGTAGGATCTGACAATCATGCTTTATATGGGCCAGATTTGGGCCATGGAACCAGGTGTTTACTGGGCCAGCTTCCGTAGCCAGGATGCAGATAGTAGCAGTTAATAGTTATCTATTGAGCTATCTTTTGAGTTATCTATTAATAGTTATCTATCAAGCCGGAGAATGACTCAAGGTCTGATGTGGACTTGCAACAGGTATAATAAGTATAATAAGTATATTTCCCTCTTCATATTTGGGCAGATGTTTACATGTTTAGATTTTTACATCTGCCAGCTTCTACAAACAACACACAAAAACAATGATGCATTCATAATCTTCAATTATCAGCTGAAACAATGAGGCTACATAACGTTGCACCAACCCAGGACACAGGACCTTCTTCTTCTTCTTCTTCTTCTTCTTCTTTACTTTCTCGCTCTCAGATACATTTCAGAAACAAGTGTAGCAAATGTTTTCACATGGTTTTTACTGAAGCATTTTGGTTCACTTCAAAGTTTCTTTCTCTCTGCAAATAGAAAACCATTTTTTTCCTCTTGGTTTTGTTTAACTCCTCCACATTTGGGATTATAAGGGAGTTTTCAAACCTGTACGTGTTCTGGTCTGTATCAGTGGATGAGTTCTGTTCTAACATGTGTGTGCTCTTTGTCCAGCCCTGCCCACCTCCATCACCACTTATGAGACATGTCAGACTTACGAGCGGCCCATTGCCTTCACCTCCCGCTCTCGCAAGCTCTGGATCCAGTTCAAGTCCAACGAGGGCAACAGTGGCAAAGGCTTCCAGGTTCCATATGTCACCTATGACGGTGAGTCAGCTGACTGATTTTTATACCGCTATCAATCTTCACTCAACAAGAACTACGTACAGCTCTTTTCACTGTGATGTCAGCTCATGGCTGAACCTGTTGTGTTCCAGAGGACTACCAGCAGCTGATAGAGGACATAGTGAGAGACGGCAGACTTTACGCCTCTGAGAACCACCAGGAGATACTGAAGGTACTGAAGGATCATCACCAGACTTATGGTCCCGGTGTTGGATTCTCAGGACAGGGACATTGTTGTCACAAATCCTGCCCTTGTATAATTGGTTCAGTATGGTGACACTCTTTTGGTTTCCTACAGGACAAGAAGCTGATCAAGGCCTTGTTTGATGTCCTGGCCCACCCCCAGAACTACTTCAGGTACACGGCACAGGAGTCCAAAGAGATGTTTCCTCGCTCCTTCATCAAGCTGTTGCGCTCCAAAGTCACCAGGTTCTTACGGCCGTACAAATAGACAGGACCTCTCCACTGTCCTGTTACAGACCCCCATCATCCTGCGTCATTCCAAATCCAGCCCCCACCCCCTTGGTCAAATGGTTGTACCTGTTCTATGACTAGACTTCATTTCTTGTATTTGTCTTTAATCCTGTTTGTCACGTGATGCCTTTCCTCCTCTTAGACTCCTTTGAGTAGTAATACATGATGAACTGAGACCCCTCCCTCCAGTGAGTGCAGCTTTTCTATCGGGTTTGACTGATATGAGTGTTTGAAGGCCAGTATTCATAGTTTTATAAAGTAGCAGAAGACACTTGACATATTCTATGTGTATATATTGTTTCTTTAAATCTAAGCATTTTATACCAAACAGGTACAAGTATTAAGTGTTTTTCTCAGTTTGGTACAATTTATCAGCTCACCCCATCTATATGCCTCATCAATAAGGGAGCAACATTTGGAAACACTGGTGGCATTTGTTCTAACTGAATATTACAGTAAATACTGAGTTGACCATGTTAGAACAAAATCAAAAATATATGAAATCAGACTGTCATGTTTTTCAAAAGTCAAGTTTGGTCAAATTTGAACACACATGTTGCTACGTTAAGATAGCACTAATGCTAGCTGTTTCTCCCTCTTTCCAGTCTTTAGCTGTGTCTCAATTCAGGGACCACATCTTTCATAAGACACGTAGCTGTTGTAGACCAGGAAGGCCGAACCGAAATGAAATGGTCTAGTCTAAGGAGAACTTCTGCTTTGCTCGCGCTTACTGTTCTGTCCCAAAGTGCGGCTCCTGTCACCTAGCAAGCTTGACAACATGTAACTATTTTTTTTTTACAAAAACTTTTAAGGCCCTTGGTTTTAACAGTTTAACTGTTAGCTGTTGAACTGAGCTTAAACCCAATAATTACATTTAACAGTGTAATCCTCAGGCTCTCTTTCTGCATACGCGCAATGAATTTTGGGATAGGTTGGGCCACGAAGGATCCATCTGTTGGGGCCTTCATTGTCCAGAAAAAGAAGGACGCATTTGAGGGAGCCTTTGAAATGGGACAGTCTAGTCGCGCTGCTGTGACGCAGTCGGAGGATGTGGCCCCTGAATTGGGCCACAACTTTTATGCTTTTATGCTAAGTTAGTCCAACAGTCCCCTGGCTCTAGCCTCATATTTTGAGTGTGGTATTGATCTAAACCTTGGCAAGAAAGCAAATTTCCCAAAATGTTGAACTGCTCCTTTAATAATTGTACATTATTAATCTGCAAAGCATAAAAAACTCCTGATTATGAATTCTTAAAGTCATAAAAGTCTGTGTTATCATAAAGTGGAACCTCCAGTATTTAATAAAAGGCCAGTATCAGCAAACCCACATGTCGGTCAAACCCTGCGCCTGCACAACATATCCCGTATCTTCTTTTCTCCTGCACCTTCTCTAACAGCTCCACACTCTTCTCTTTCCTTTGTCCGCCTCTCTCATGTTGTTTTGCCCTGCTTTGTTTTCTGTGTCTTTGTTTTGTTTTTGTAATATTTATACTGAACATGTCAGAACTTGCAGAAGCCCACATCACAGATGTAAGACGTGTGCATTTGTGTGGACACACACACAGGTGTACACGCCTACACAGAGTGAATGGACGTATCCTGAGTTAAATGACTTCATTGGTCCCGATGTGCACGAGACACAGATGAGAAAACAATGGGTGCACTTAAAACACATTTTAACATGGAAAATAAATTGAAAGAGATGTTAAAGTGAGGAAATCTAAACCTGAGTGGGTGAATCAGAAAGTCTATATTGTAATTTTTTAAATAAAAAAAGATATATAACAAGATGAGATAAACTACCTGAAGGTAACAGATTGTTACTTTAGAGAGAAATGTTTGTGATGTAACTAGTATTTGGAACTTTAATTGCACTTGAATTTTGTATGTTAAACCTTTTTTTGTGTTGTTTTGAAATGTGCCACATGTGGCGGCGATGAGAGAGAAGGACAACCGTCTCCTGTCGTTGCTCCCACTCTGTAGCTCACAGTTATCCCCAGTATCTCTCACAGCATCAACATCTCAGAGCCTGAGACTGTATGTTAAAGTAAAGCACACAGAGAAAAGACTTTGTAATGTTACATCACTCACACCTGCCACCACCACTATAGTTAGTCAGTGTTTTCACTGCTTCATCCCTCCAACGTGTCCTACAGGTGCCAGAGAGAAGAAGCACCGCCATAATAAAGACTTCTTGTATGATGGCACTACATACACATAGTACTACTACAGTATATACCTGTCTCTACAACACTAATATCTGCATTCACCAAGATGCACTCTCTTTCCATTAAACAGGAAGTATAGTGTGTATACTATACTTTTCTTTTATAACCCAACTAAATGTTTTGTGTCATTCCCACTGGTACCAACATGTCTATGAAATCCTGAACTGCATATCGAAGATGGACTCTATATCTACAGTGTGATTGGAGTTGTGAAACAGTGACTTGAGTGTTGGTCTGGAGGTCACAGTCTGTGTGTGTGTAACACTCGCAGCTTCAACTGTAACTTTATCTGTGTGTTGTGTTGTGCATAAAGAAGCTAGCCTCCCCTGACAAAAGATAAACATGCCTATGTAATATCTCTTATTAGTGTTAATGCTTCTCTAGTTACTAAAGTCAACATGATTCATGGAGAGAGAAAGTGTCTGTTCTTTGTGCTGGGCACGAGGACCATTAGGAGTTTCAGTGTCAGTGTCAGTGCTGATTCACTCATCAAAGCCACTGGTTCTGGATGAAATCACCATCCTGGACATTTTGTATATTATGGCTCAAAGTACAGGTCTTTGTATTTCCTCCAGACAGGCAATCACGTCAGTTCATTTCAGAGCATTGTGGAAATCAATTTTTGGAGATAAATAATCTATCACAGTGAACAACTGGTTGTTTAATTTATATAGAAGTTATCATAGCTGTGTATGTGTGTGTGGTATTGATGGGATTGTTTTCAGAACTGACTAAATCAAGCCTATAGCCAAAAAAAAAATCTCACCTCAAGGTCCATTTAGTAGCTGTTCTGGTGCTTTAAGTCATATCACACAGTCTTCATCAGCAGAGGGAATTTGCTAAGCTGAATGGAGTGAATGATGAAAATGTTAAAATTAGCATTTTCGTTGGCACAACTTCTCATCCATATTGACATCAACATTCATAACAAAACTGCTGGGGAACTTTCTGTCATCTCACATGATCTTCATCAGTAGATGAAGTCTCTGAGGTCCTTTAAGTGCTTGGGAAAGGTGCAGATTTGCCAATTCCAGGAAAGCTGGCTTTAACTCCATTAGCAGATGAAGATCATGTGAGATGGTTGAAAGCCCCACAACAGCTACTAAACGGTTTTTGTAGTCAGATTTTGTAATAAACTGCAGTGCAAGACATAGAAAAGCACCATTGTGTCTCAGAGCAGTGTTGCTGTGTTGCTTGTATTATTTAGGTAAAACACATTTTGACATCACAGCAGCTGCTAGTTACCAAGCCATCTCCAAAATTAAATGATTGCTAATTGTCTAGATTTGATGATCCAACAAATCTAGAATACAAAATATGGAAATAAAAGCAACTAAACATCATTAGTGTTGGATTTTTCAGATCTTTGCTCTTTGATTTTCATACTGGTCTGAAATGAAAGCAGTGGATAGAAGGTGGTAAACCAATCAAAGATCTTTGGTAAACGTTCTGCTGTCACATGAAGGCAAAACCACAGTCCAGTCCTTCAGAGCACTGAGCTGGTCATACTCCAGGATTTTATTTCAAAATAGGATTTTAGCAGTTGAGGGAAATTTTATTGGCAGTGGCTGATAATCACCCCTTAAAACAGATATACTCTTTATCGTACCACCACGTCCGTCAGATAATTTCCCAAAATAAAAGCATACTGTTGTTAGGTGTTGTTCCAGGCCTTACCAAGTAGCTGCCACGCAGACATATTATGGCATGGCCTACTTCCTGTTTGAAGTGGGCACTGTTCACTATGAGTGTTATGAAAAAAAGGACATGAAATGCTCAGAAATTTATAATTGACAGTTTTTTTCCTGAGAATGTATTCTGTTGTGAATGGATGAGTGTATGTGGTGTGTGTGTGATATTCTGAGAGTGAATGTGTGAGCAGCAAGTGTGTGTTTCTGCGTGTGTGTTTTATGAATGTGTGTGTTTGTGTGTGTGAGTGAGTTTTGGTGCCGGGCGTCTGTGATTGAGAAAGAGACTGTGTATGTGTGTACTTTAGTCTATTTTGTAGAGGAATAATTTTAACGTTTGTGTTAGTTGGTTGTACCCAAAGAAATAAACTGTAACGCAGTGTTGTGCCATTGTTTGGTCCATGAAACTCTAGTACTGAACAAATTAAATGAAACAGTAGCAGAAAACAGACTCATGTTGTGTCTTCTGTGCATCCATGTGGCGTCTTCTTGTCAACAGTGAACAGCTTCTATCTGCTCATTATATCTCTGATATCTCTTTCCACACAACTGACCCCAAGTAAGGGAGAGTGGGTTAAGATGAGCCATTTTTTACTACGTAGTCCTCAAAACTAGGGAATCATCCGGACAAAATGTGAATAGAGACTACCTTAGGCCATTGGCAGGAAGATGCCAATGAAACGTGTACAACCAAACGCGTCCATTGGCAATCCAAAGTTCTTGGAATTTGACACCCAGTTGTGTCTAATGGACAATTGCTCTAGGTGGTGGTAGTGTTTTTTGTCCATAAGGAAGAAGTTTTGTCCAGTTCAAAAGGCTGCCAATTGGACTTAAACCTTTACTAATGTCAATTCAAAGGAGTTATTGTCCACTTCATGCCAATAGCCATTTTTGTCACCAATGACGATTTTTCTAGCCAGAAATGTCCAGAAATAGACTTGCAAACAAAAAACTGATTGCTCCCATACCGTCCGAAATTGTCCACAGACCTTTTCTGGTCCACGTCGTCCAATAGGGCCCACCTTTTAGGGGTCAGGAAGGGGTCCACAATGGTGACTGCCAGTCAAGTTGACAGGTCTGTTTGACAACAACAGTCCAAATTTATCTCAGGTTGGTGGGGCAACTGGACTACCGATGGTTTGACACATCCCTGGGCTGTAGTTCGAACTTGTTGGCTCCAAATGGCATCATTCTTGATTAATTAGCTTTCCAATTTCCCCAGCAATTCACACTCAACAGGTAATTATAGTGGACAAAAGTTGACAGTCCAATTCAAATACCTTACCATTGGGGCTAAGGTATTTGAAGTGGACAGTCTAATTTAAATACCTTACCTTCAAGGTTCATGAGGTGAAAAATTCAAGTTGCTCTGATTTGTTTGGAACTCAGCACATCGAAAGCTCTTCCACCAGGAATGAATACCCCCAAATATCATCCTCCTAAAGTAAATGGTTTTGGAGGTATGGCCTT
Organism: Seriola aureovittata; assembly: GCF_021018895.1. Classification (NCBI taxonomy): domain Eukaryota; kingdom Metazoa; phylum Chordata; class Actinopteri; order Carangiformes; family Carangidae; genus Seriola; species Seriola aureovittata. The sequence goes on along the minus strand of NC_079385.1, from coordinate 946,350 downwards.
TCAAATGCCATTGTTAAATCATTGCCAGTGGACAGATTGACCTTTTGGACCTTTCAACAAATTAAGCCCATATTTTTGGTTCTGAAATGAGTTTCAACTCCAAAATCGCACCAGACAATCTATGCAACCTCCTGAATTGTGTAAATTTGGCTATGGTGCTGGGGAAAGGAGTTAGCCCTAGAAATGCACCCAGAAATTCTGTCCATAAAAGTTATGAACAGAACCGGTGACAAAGGCCAGCCCTGGCGGAGTCCAACCTTCACCGGGAACAGGTCCGACTTACTGCCGGCTATGCGAACCAGACTCACACTCCTTTGGTACAGGGACTTAATGGCCGCTAACAAAGGGCCATCCACCCCATACTCCCGGAGCACCCCCCACAGGGAGCCCCTGGGAACACGGTCGTAAGCTTTCTCCAAATCCACAAAACACAGGTGGACTGGATTGGCAAACTCCCATGCTCCCTCCAGCACCCTAGTGAGGGTGAAGAGCTGGTCCACAGTTCGACGCCCAGGACGAAAACCACATTGCTCCTCCTCGATCTGAGGTTCAACTATCAACCAGACCCTCTTTTCCAGTACCCTGTGAAGGATATAATATGCTTACTTAATTTTATACTGTATAAGTTTGTGTAATGAAAGTATGAATCAGCCTTAAGCTGATAAAAGTGTTTGGGATGAAACTTGTAATCTTCTGATAAGTTTGGGATTGCGACATATGCTGCAGGAAGGGTGAGAACATAATGTACAGGGGAAGCAGAGGACAAGATAGGATCTCATCAACCCCCGGGGCTCCGCCACCACGCAGTTGTTTCACTAACTCGGTGACTTCTGCCCTGGAGATTAGACCATCCATCCCCAGGTCTCGTGACTCTGTTTCCTCCACGGAATTCGTGTTGGTGGGATTGAGAAGCTCCTCAAAGTATTCCTTCCACCGTCCAACTATATCTACAGGCCAACCACGCCCTGTAGGCCTCCTTCAGCCTGACGGCTTCCCCCACCTCTGGTGTCCACCAGCAGGTTCGGGCAAGGCTGGTGGCAAAGGAAATGTAGGGAATTGACTTCTTACAAAGTTCTGCACTCGAAGATAGCGGTAGTGATGTATACATGGGAGATCATATGTTAACATTAGAGAATTGAAAGTAGCAAAACTATTGTCAAGAAAAAGATCCTGAAAGCAAGTAATGCCTTTCCTTTTCCATAGGGAAAAGGCATACTCGGAAAAGGAAGGGGGAAACAAGTGGCTAAAAGTGGCAATTTGAATTGTCGCCTAAACTGATACCAAATTTTAAGGGAGGCTAAGACAACAGGATTTTTGGTGAAATATGAATAGGATAGGAAGAACACAGGAGGGCAGGTATGAAAGATGATTTACATGATTTAGTTGCGATTGAACACCAGGGAGTGACAATCGAGGAATACAAAAACATAAGATTCTGAATATTAGCTGCCCAGTAATAATATAGAAAATTTGGAAGTGCATGGCCTCAACTCAGTTTGTGTTTTTTTTTTTTAAATAATTTTACTGATTCAAGGTTGTTTACCTGCCCAGATGAACATCGAATCAATTTGTTTAGCAATCGAAAGAATGATTTTGGTAGGAATAGAAACTTGGGGAGAATGGTCATTTTTATCGTGTTCATTCTGCCAGTGAGAGTTAGGGGTAAATTATGCCATCTCTGAAAATCAGAGATTTTTTAATTTGAGATAGTCAGGGAACAAAGTTAGCTGAGTAAAGGGCAGAGTGAGTATGAGTAATGTTTACCCCAAGATATTTAAATCCTGAGTGAGAGAGTTGAAAAGGTAAAACTAGGTGTTGCAGATTTAGCGCAGAGGTGTTAACTGGGAAGCATTCACTTTTTTGATCATTTAGCTTGTACCCAGAAAAAGAACCACATTCATCTAAAATAGAGATTATAATTGAAATAGGTGATGCCAGGTTTGTAACATAAAGTAAGAGGTCATCTGCGAAAAACGACACATGGTTTTCTGTGCCCTCTCTGCGAATACCTTGAAATAGGAGAGAAGAGCGTAACTTGATTGAAAGGCGCTCAACTGCCAGACCAAACAGTATATATGAATAAAATTAAATGGGTATACAAAAACTACAATAAAATATTTACACTATTTACAACTATATACAATGAAGATTGCCATGGCCAACCTTCAGTCCCTTTTACTTTTCTTTTTCGCTGTCTTCTGTTTCTTAGCTCAGCCCTCTTGGTCCTTGCTTAAACGGTTTGGGCCAGGTTTAACTCCACTGGACTGAGGTTGACCATGACCCTTTGGAACCTCTCCTCCCTGACATTCCTGGGGTCTGGTGAGAAAACATAAAAACACAATTAGTTTCCTGGTAGCAAAAATGTACAGGCTTCGGTACTACAAAGGCATCTGGCACTTCTTTGTTGGTCCTGGGTGCAAGCCCAAAATAACAGTTCAAAAGCTCAAAAAGTTGCCAGGTTTCCCTTATGTCAATTCTGACATTTGGGTAATTTCTCTGAAAATTCATATGTTTTCATAAAGCTAGAAAGTTGCAACCTTTCCCACGTGTATGTTGGTGTTGCCTTGAACAGCTGACATGAATTTGGTGCTCCTGGGTGTATGTTAAAGGTCCAAAATAACAGTTCAAAGGTCAAAAAGTCACCAGGTTCCCTCAAGTCAACTTTGACATTTGGGAACACTAGACAGTTTCAATGTCATATTTTCTCATATTAAAGAAGGTATAAGAAGCCCCAGATTTTGCACAAATATGTGGGAAATTCCTTGGAAATTGCACTACACACCTTATTTTTACCCCTTATATAGCACATTTGTCAGAACCAGGCACACAAGGTATGGACTTAAAGATGCACGACTCGCCACCACAAGAAGAGTTGTGCAAAACAGTTTATAGTAAAGAGCAGGCAGAGGTATCCAAAGAATGTCAGGCAAAACTCTGACCTGGTGTTCTTGACCCAGCTGCCTGTTTTTTCAAGTCAAACAGTCACAAAGAAACATGAAGGGGATGGCTGGAACAGTCACACAGGGGTAAAGATGATTTATCAAGAGAGTCAGGGAGAGGAGTGTACCTATATCTAGGAGAAACAAAGGGGCACAGGTGGAACTGGTTGGGTAATTAACTCAGCTGAGGCAGGGCAGGTAATCACAGAGACAACATGTCCTAATTTCTATAGACCCTTTGCTTTCCTATCTTCTTTCAGGAGCATACTTTGGGAGTGGAACAAAGTCAGAAATAGTCAGCATCAACTCTTATACAACATATTTTAATTTCAGAGCTTTTACTTGATAGCTTTTGACATTTGGGAACACTGACACCCCATTCTAATGTAAGCAAAGTGTCAAAATATGGACTTTTTTGCAAAATGACTAAGTCTGAATTTTGACATTTAACTGTCATGTTTTGCCATGGCAGACACTTTTTGTTAGTTTTATTTTTGACTTTTTGCACTTCCTGGTTTTTTTGTTATTGGTTTCCATGTGTGTCAGTGTTTTTGCTTCCTGTCTTGGTCCTGTGTCTGTGGTGATTGTCTGCCCCACCCTAATGTGTTTCACCTGTGTGCAATCACCTCTGCCTCCTGTGTCTATATAGTCTTTGTGCTCCCGTTCGTCTGTTTAGTTCTGGGTTTGTTCACGTCCTATTGTCTTCATTTCTGTCCATGTCACGTTCACGTCTGGAAATAAATAAACCTGCCTGCACCGTCTCCCAAAAGTTGACTGTATTTGGGTCCAACTTACCTCGCAAACCTCGTGACATTAACATACATTTGAATGGGGCCTCAGTGTTTCCAACTGTCACTCAACCCTCCATCAGGCTGGACCCATGTTACGCAGACATTTGAGTCTGGGAAAAACCCAGAGTTTGAAATTTGACAATTAGCATGCATTTGAATGGGGTCCGAGTGTTCCCAAATGGACCCAGAAAAACAAGGCTGAACTATTGATCAATGTCATTTCACTGGGTTTAGTGAAGGCTAGAAAGCTGAAACCTTTTCCAATTGTATACTGGTGTTGCACCGAACAGCTGATATGAATTTGTTGGTGCTGGGTGCATGTTAAGGGCCCAAAATAACAGTTCAACGTTCAGAGTTGCCAGGTTTCCCTTGTCAACTCTTACATTTGGTTGATTTCACTGAAAATTCATATGTTTTCATAAAGCTAGAAAGTTGCAACCTTTACCACTTGCCCTGGACAGCTGACATGAATTCTCCAGTTGGTGTGTAATCTGACTGAGATAGCAAACAAGTAAAGGTGGGGTCTGTTGGTAGCAACATTAAAGTTCCTATCATTTGCTCATCACCAGAAAAAACAAAACAGAAATACCAAAAACAAAAACCAAAAACAATTAAAGAAGTTTTTGGAAAATGTTTTTAAAGATCATTCTGTTTAAAAGTCATTTTTTATATTTTCTTTTTTTTTTTTTATAATCATACTTTTTCACCAGAACTGTACTGTTTTACAAATGACTGGGCGGCCCACAGGTTGGGAATCACTGGCCTAGACCACTCTGCAACAAGCTACCTGCTTTTCCAGGAAAAATGGACCTTTGCCAATAAAGCCACTCAATGCAGATGAAGATTAAAATAGGTTGGCGTGCATTTGAGAAGACGTGCAATCCAAAAACATTGACAATATTAGTTACATTGATACCATATTACACTGGCTACTTCAGAGAAAATCTCATTAAAATAAGATTACTTGAAAAATATTTGGAACATGGTGACAACAGTTAAATGGATTGTTTTTTCATCCACGTACATAGCATTTCTCTCTGATGGTCTAGTGGCTAAGACTAGGGAGCTGATAACTTTTTTGGAATCTCTTGAATTGGGCAGAATACCAAATTGGTAAAACGTTGTGTCCCATTCCAAATTGGGAAATAGGTGGGAATACCCAGTTTACAATTGTACTTTTGGAATTAAAATAACTACCAGGGGGTGTAAAACAAAAATGTAATGAATCTCTAGAAATTGAAGAAGATTCACCAATTGGAATGGAAGATTCAAATCATAAGTAACCAATCAGAAAATTATTCCACATGTGATATCTATTCCAGAGATGACATATATTTGCATAATCCTAATTCCAAAATCTGAATCCAAAAAGACAGTCCTAAACCTCCAAAGACCAAATCCCAAATTTCGAGAATACGGTCTAATTTATGACCAGTGTAGCGTTAAGACATATTTCAGGATTTACTCTCGTTGAAATGGGGCACCAGTCCTCTAGGAGGACAACAATGAATTACTTCATTGCCAAATTTATCAATCTCATATCGGAAGCCATGACTTCTCAATTCAATGGATCTCCAGTCTCTACGTCAAGGACAACAACTGGGTGTAAATAAAGGAGTTTATTTAACTAAACTACTATCTACAGAGTAAATGCAAGGTGTAATAATCATAAAGATGAAAATAATAAGGAAATGAGTGGAACAGACACAGACGGACCAGGATTCACACCTTAGTGTTAATCAGTCCTTTTGTTGTTACTTGTCCTATACAAGAAACAACCAAATATAATTAGACAGAGTCTCATTGTTACCATATCGTTTAGGCCTGACTTTTTGTCTGACTGGCCTTGAACTTCTTGTTGAACATTCAGATTGTCCTGGAGCAGCATCACAGCTCTCTGCACTTTCTGATGTTCCTGGGACATGTCTGAAATCAATGTCTTTAAATCCTTTTCCAGGCCTGTTAATGGTAAGGTCGCCTGTGACATCATCAGAATTCTGTATATGATTATCAGTTTCACCCATGTCCTGAACCATCCCCTCTGGCTCTGGTGAAACCTCAACATCTCCATCGTGTAAAGACAAGGCTTCTTCAACAGGTGCTTTGACACAATGAGACAAATGGTACCAAGTAGGAGACCCTTTAACCTGAACAGCTGTTCCCGTACTGCGAACAACTTCGAATGGTCCTTCACGGCGTTCGTTATACCACTTTCTTCTAAAGACCTTTACAAACACCTTGTCTCCAGGTTGCACCGTACTCCTTTTTTGTTCGAGTGTCTCCTGCACCTCTTCTTGTCTCTGCCTGTCAGAAACATACATGGATATCCTTTTATGAAGAGCAGCCATATATGTTACATACGCTCGCATTTTGTCTTCTAAAAGGGCTAAACTAGGACCCTTTCCACTTGTACGTAAGCAAGGTGTTGGCATCTGTCTCCCTGTTACCAACTCATGAGGAGTCATATGTAAATCACGCAACTCACTGGAGCGGCATACCATTAATGCTAATGGAAGCGCTGCTATCCAATTTAAACCCGTGTGTTGGCAAATTTTAACAATGCGGTTCTTTAAAACACCATTCATTTTTTCACAAATTCCTTGGCTTTGTGGATGATAAACTGATCCAAGGCGCTGTTTAATTCCCAATTTCTGGAGAATTAGTTTCACAGTTTTATCAACAAACTCTTTACCATTATCAGATGATATTCTATCAGGAAGTCCCCATCTACAAATGACCTCCCTACACAGAAACTTGGCAACCGACTGAGCGTCTTTATGTTTAGTTGGACAGGCCTCTGGCCATCTTGAAAATCTGTCGACGACAACCAGCATATACCTTTTTCCTTCTACTGGTTTTATCATATCAACAAAATCAATTACCAACTCACGCATTGGACCCCTTGGTGTTGGGATATAGCCTGGTGGAACTGCCACACCTTTCCGAACATTATTTTTCAAACAGATAGTACATCTACCTATAACATGATCAATCTGTTCTAAAAGGTATGGTGCCCAAAATCCGTACTCTTTAATGATCTTTCTCCTAACCTCCCCCCTTGCAACATGGGCTAACCCATGTGCCTCTTGGATCATTAATCCGAGCAGATCCGGAGGTGCTATGATCAATCCCTCATGGTTTCTCCAAATACCAGTAGAATCCTGAATGGCACCACGATCCACCCACAGCTGTTTATCAATTTCAGAAACTGCTTCCTGCATCAGAATCACATCAGCAAGTGTAATTTTGTCTTCTAAGTCAACTTCATGTGTGACTAAAAGAACTTTACCCAATTTGTTCGCGCCCGTCACTGCTTTTGCAGCATCATCAGCCGCTTTATTACCCTGAGTGACCCTGGACGTGTCCAATTTATGTGCTGCACATTTTGCTATTGCTATTTCTTTAGGTTTCATCATAGCATGCAAAAGTTCCATGATCTGAGCATGATGTTGTATTGGAGAACCATCAGTTTTCTTAAACTCTCGGTTTTTCCACACTGCTCCAAACAGATGACACACATTGTGAGCGTATGCAGAATCTGTGTAGATTGTCACACGCTTCCCTTCAGCTAACAAGCATGCTTCAGTCAATCCCACAAGTTCAGCAAGCTGTGCTGACGCGGGTTGTGGTACCATTCCTGTTTTCTCTACTACAAACCCTGTACCCTGGGCCTTCACTACAGCATAACCTGCACTCAATTTGTCCCCTACACGGTAACAAGAACCATCAGTCCAATATTCTAGATCTGCCTCCCGCAGTGGGAGGGCTTGCAAATCTGACCTCAACCTTGAATATTTTTCTGCTTCCTTAATACAATCATGTGGTTCTCCATCCTCTGCAGTTGGCAAATTTTCAGCCGGATTTACTGTAACACATCTTGCCACCGTAACATCTTCCTGCTCTAATAACCTATGATAATCCCTAAGCCTAGGCATTGTTAACGTATACTTGCCATAGTTTAAAAGATTCCTAAGGCTGTGGTGAGTAAGAATTGTTACTGGGTATCCCATCGTAACAGATGATGCTTTATCATACATCAGAGAAACGGCCACCATTGCTCTGTAGCACAGAGGCAGTCCTAGCTCTACGTCAGAATAGGCAGTGGAGTAGTATGAAATGGGTTGAGGACTCATTCCTGTACCTGTTGGCTGACAAAGAACTGCGCATGCATATTTACCCCCAGTTGAATTAGACACATACAACAGAAAATTCTTAGAGTAATCTGGAAGTGCTAGTGCTGGGGCCTCCTGTAATCTTTGTTTAATCGTTTCAAAGGCCAAAAGGCCTTCCTGTGTCCATAAAAGATTACAATTAAGTTGAGCATTCCCAGTCTCTTTGATCATAGCTCTCAAGGGCCCTGTTAAACTAGCATAATCTTCAATCCATGCTGAAGAATAGCCAGTGATACCAAGAAAAGTCATCATTTCCCTAACTGTTCTAGGTTTAGGAGCCTTTCGAACAGCCTCTAAATGGTTATCAGAAATACGTCTGTGTCCCTGTGTTATTGTCTGACCCAAATATACTACCTTCTCCTGACAATACTGCAGTTTTTTCTGTGAGACCTTGTGACCATTTTCTGCCAATATTTGTAATACTTTAATGGAATCCTCATGACATGTCATCTCATCCAATGAACAGATTATAATATCATCCACATATTGTACCACCGTACTTTTTACTTTTTGTTCTATCCCCACAAGATCATCTTTCAATACTTTATTGAAAATATGAGGACTATGTTTAAATCCTTGTGGCAATCTTGTGTACTCATAGAACTGCCCCTTATATGTGAATCCAAACAGACCCTGACTTTCAACACTAAGTGGAACACTAAAAAATGCACCACATAAGTCTAAGACTGTAAAGCATTTTGCATCTGGTGGAATTTGAGCTAGTAAAGTATGTGGATCTGGCACTTCTGCTGGCAAATCAGCTACTACCTCATTTACGAATCTCAAATCATGTACCATGCGATAAGAGTCATCTGGCTTTTTCACAGGCAACAATGGTGTATTACTTTGAGGATTCTGAGTTTTCTTTAAAACATTTGCTTTTAAAAGACCTTCGATTTGTGATCCAATTCCTTGAATGGCTTCCTCTTTTAATGGATATTGATTTTTCCATGGTGGTCTTGTACCCGGCCTAAGTTGTACGGTCACAGGTTGAGCAGATTTTACAAGTCCAATATCTGTACTATGACGAGACCACAAACATTCAGGCACTTGCTGTAACATCTCCTCTTTCAAAGTGTCTGTGTCCACCTTAGCACTACAAATTACTTCATGTGTCATTTGAACAGCTTGAGGTTGGCCATATCCTTGAGCAGAAATCATAATTTTAAGAAATTGCTGATCTTCACTCCTCCAAATAGATAGATTTTCATCTATTGGCACAAAAACAGCTTTCCCTGCTTTCACCATCATTTCTCCTATCTGCTTCTGCTCATATTCTTCAGACACATACAAAGTCACATGTGGCAAACTCTCTCTGATATTATGTTCTCTGTCCACATAATCATTCATGTCAGTCCTCATGGCTGCTCCTTGTGGCCCCAGAATTATGCAACTTGAGGTGAGTTCAACCAATCTGCAGAATCTGATTGGGTAGCATTCTTAAAATATTTTAATGTACAATGCAATGGATATTCTGGAAGCTTTGCATCAGGCATGTTTGCCACAATAAACTTCTCCCACAACTTGACAGGTTCTAAAAATTCAGCACTAAGATTTCCAATCCAAAACACTGAAGAGGCTTCAACTTCTGTTGTCATCACTAATTGCCGAGCAATATCACTTGGCATTTCTATCAGACAACCGTCTGATGTACACTTTATTGTACAGTTTAGTTTACATAAAGCATCTCTTCCCAAAAGTGCAATTGGTGTGTGTTCTGATACAAGTATAGGCATTGTAGTTTTTTGATCTTTGTAACGGAGCTCGATTGGTTCTGTAAGAGGTACCAGCTGTTTTATTCCCTCAAACCCGATTGTCCGTATTAATTGACCAGACATGGGGAGGTGCATAGCATCTTCAGGCCGAATACAAGTGAAAGCTGCTCCGCTATCTACCATCACTTCCAATGGTTTATCATTTACCTTCACTACTATTGTTGGATCTTGCTCCGGCCCTGATACTACCAGCTGACACCCCCCTTTCAGGTTCTCTGGGCACCCCTAAAATCCCAGCTCCGGACCCCTAAAAGGGTTTACCGGTCCCCTAGCTGTCATTGGCTGACCTCTAAATCCTCCTCTTGGATTCCCTCTGAAGTTTCCTCCCAATCTGTCACATTCACGAGCAAAATGTCCAGGCTGCCCACAGTTATAACATACTTCTAAATTTTGTTGGAAATTCGAATTGAAATTCCCTCTTGACCTTCCAAAATTTCCTCCTCACAGCACACACTCGGAAGAGAGTAGCAAATATTTTACTTATTTTATTCCCAGAGGGCTACTGAATACTAATAGTCACTAGTATTTAACTATTAGATATTTTCTAGATCCTGGTCTAATATTCTATATTTTCAATCCAACACACCTTAAATCCTGCTTCCTCTATTTTAGAGAATCATTATTATATTAGTTTATTATTTAATGAACACCTTCTCGAATTTTATCAAAGAGTCTCTCTTACATGTCTAGTCTTTCTGGGTCTCATTCTATTAACAACTTTATTTCTCAAAGTCTCTCAAACAGGAGCTCATAGAATTTTACCAAAATATCCCCAAAAAAGCTCATATTTATCAAAAAAGTCCTTTTCTTTAAGGCTCATAGGATTACAAAAACATCCTTATTTAGGCTCATGAAATTATAAAACGTCCTTAAACAGGCTCATAAATTGAGAGAAAGGATATTTTACACTTTCTTATATACTTAATACACCATTGTTCACAAACAAGTACTTATCATTATCATGTAACTTAATCTTCTGTTAATCATATTCTATTATCTCTTATACTTTAGTCGACATCATATTTATCACATACAAGAAAAACAACCAACATATAATGCTTAAAGTCTCCATCTGCAGAGAGGCAGAAAGCAGAAAGAAAAAGGGAGGGGGAAAATCCCTCTCCAACTTATCAATACATTAACATTAACTAGTAGACACACAATCAAACAAAAAATAAAACACAAACACCGGCTTATTTATATTATCCTAAATAAGCATGCTTTTGCCGCTCCCTTATCTCTTTTAATCTAAATTTCTGCTACCTGAGAAAGACAGCACTTTCAATACAAGCAGCATCATACCTGACCCGTCGGTCATCGTAAGAGTGGGCACTTTCTAACTGAAGTAATCTGCTTCTCCAGCCCCCCTTTCTTAAGGACTGACCTGAAATTCTACCTAGAAAATAACAGGTTTTTGGCCGATCTAAAACCGCCTCCCTGAGGGCTTTTATCCAAATTAGCGGCTTCCTTAATTCTTATTCCTTTTTCCTTTTCGACAGACTTATTCCTTTAGCCTGCCTTTCCTCTAACTTAGTAGGTATATTCATTTTTCCTTTTAGCAGACTTTTTCCTTATAGCCTGCCATTTCCTCTAACTTAGTAGGTATATTCATTTTTCAGCAGACTTTTCCTTAGCAAACTTATTTAGAACAAACTTATTTCCTTTAGTCTGCCCTTTTCCTCTACTTCCCCCTTTTTGCGTTGCCAGCAACGCAAATAAAAAAAAAAAGAACCCCTAATTTAGAAAAATTTAGAACGGTAGACAACTACTCATACCAGCACTACAAAAACCCCTCAAAGATTCTTTTTAAACGGTGTAGCCAATCAGCGATCCTACAGCAGCAGCCTTAATCGAGCAAACCAGCGCACAATATTGTGAAAAACTCACCCTTTAAAGAAGCTTCGATTGATGCGGGAGTTTTTCCGATGGAGCCGCCTGCTGATGCTGAGAAGGCCACAAACACGTCCAAGTTCGTGACGCCAAAATTGTGGTATCTTGAGGTGCTGATGTGAAGAAGTGATCACCGCTGACACGTCTTTACTTGCAATCAAAAAGAAGTTTATTTACAAGAAAGAAACAGTGTCAAAAAAGTGCCGAATCCTGGAGCATCTCTGCCAATGTGAGATCTCTCTCCCACTGTCTCACAAACCCCTCTATTTATCCGTCTCAACCCTCCTTTGGGAGTTGTCCTTCTTTCAATAGAGTAGCCTTTACCCAGAGGTTGACCACATCTGGTCTCAGGCCTCTGGTCTTTGACCTCTAACCTTTGGGCCAGCAAAGACCCCCACATCCTGGCTCTCCCTTATCATGGTTAACAGAAAACTGATGTGTGAAGAGTTTTAGCCCTTAATACACATTCCTTAACTTCAACTTATAATGGATGGCTCAAGGAAACCTTCCAACAACATCTTAGTTGGCACCCTTCTTGAACTTTAGAGTAAGACATACATAAAGGAAGAGCATACAACCATTTAGACTATTAAGATAAAGGAGAATTGAGGTGGATAATACACTACATCACAGACCACCTCACCGGTCTGAGATCTCTGGGTGGCAACGACACCCTTACCCTTCCTTTTGAAGGAGCTTTTGCTGTTTAGAGAAAAAAACTCTCACCCCCACAGGGTGAGTGCAGTGTTCAAAATACTCAAAAGACCAGTGAATGTCCACACCAAAGAATTTAGTTCAAATTGTTTAGTGAATCTTTTCAGCAAGCAATGAACAATTACAGAATTCTGGATCAGATGTGCCTTTTCCTAACCAATAACAAGTGTTGGTCAGTCCACAGTCTGACAACCTAACTTTCCCTGATCCAGTGTATTTATACAAGTACAAACAAAGAAATGTGCATGGGCGTTTTGTCGTCTTCTGATTGGCTCTGCTGACTTCCTCCTTCCCATCTGACTCCGACCTCAAATGTCACCTAAAGCTCAGCACGCTCAAAGGAAGACAGTTAATGCATACATATAAATTACCACTAATCTACCTCTGTTACCTCCGGCTGCCCCCCTACACATGGCCATAGGGTGATCTTTATCAGTGGTTGTAAATAGTTTCCCTGAGGCAGATGTTTAAATGACCACTCACCCTTAGCACCTAAATATCCACTAGTATAAATCATTAAACAGTTTTAACTTTAATAGTCTAAAATACTACAACACTTTCGACTTCAGTGACCAGTAGCCCTCTCCACTTCTGTGAACTGGTCATTTTCCAGATGTGTCTGGAATCCATGACCAGTTCCACAGATCCCGAGGGTTTCCACTCCCTGATGATATTGGTGGGGGTGGGGAGGTTTCTGCTCCATCCCTGCTTGGAAATCCAGCTGCTGAGCTGGTTTTCCGTCGGCAGAAGTAGGCTGTGGAGAAAAAAATGTAAGTGTTTTGTTAGTTAAGAAAAATATCATTGACAATTTTGAATCATGTACATAGCATTGATCCTTGAAAAATATGTTATTAAACATTGAGAAAATACTTACAGAGAACATGCTGCACGCGCAGTTTCATCTGCGCCTTCAGCCAACGATCGTACAACTGCCGCTGGTGGTCGGGTGACACCTTTCTGCGCTCAGTCTTGTCTGGCTCGTCCCCGTCCAGAGTCACCGGTTGCGCTTCCAGCAGTTGGTCGAATGCTGCCTGGACGTCCATCTGCACGTTTGAGGTACAGACCGGCCTGTCGGCAGCATCGCGAGCAGCGCCACGGGTACCACGACTGGGACCCTCATCTGGAGACTCAACACTACATAAGAGAAGAAGGAGAAGAAGAGTATTAGATAAGTGTTCAGTGTGCTTATATATAAATGATGGTGGGTTTGATTATGTTTACAAATTGTTGATTGTATTAATTGTTGACAAATATAAGACATCCTTACCTTGAGTCACCAGCGAGCTTAGCCAGCAGCTGACTGGCCCTCACAACGGTCCCCGGCTGCTTCATGCGGTAGTGGTTTTCCGCCGTCGCAGTGGAGTGTGTGAGGTAGTCATTCACCAGAGACTTCTCTGAGTCAGTCATGGTCTTGGTGGCCGTCTCGAAGACTCTGCGAGCCATCTGGCTGGTCACTGGCTTGAGGTTGTGTCTAAAGTGAAAGTTTAAACCGATATTAATATGACATTAATTAACACATCGCACCAGAGAGCTGAGATGGCTATTTATAGAAGTACATTTTGGAGGGGAAATGAATCATGATGGTTAGCTTACTTTGAGTGCAGCCGGTTAAGGTCATTGGAGGCATTTTAGATCGGCCTCCCCGTGGTGGAGATGAAGAAGCGATCCTCCTCGTCATCCGAGTCATCCCGCTTGCTCCTCTTGGAGTTGAGGAGTTCTGGCCGCACTTGAGTGAAGTAAATATCAAACCACTGTTGGCAGAAGAAACATAGGAATAAAGATTAATTTCTGCTTTTGAACAGGTTCTGAGAGATTCTCAGAGGAAATCTGATGAACTTACACACTCCTCCTCCGGTGAAAGGGCAAACGTGGCAACTTGCTGTGCGGCGGTCTTGTGATCCTTTACGCCCACAATGGCGTTGCCTGACCCGTCCGTCTGACGGAGCATCCACTCCTGCACCTGCACAAAACAAGGATATCACATGGATTAGTATGGGGAATGGCAAAAATATCAGGTGAATTTTACTAACAATACAGACAAAAAGAGCATAAGAATACTCAGTCATGTGCTCCACCACGCCTGGTCGTTGTAGGTGCCTCAGGATGACCACTGCCTGGAGGTAGTACAACATCAAGCTGCACTCGGTCAACTCCAGGGTGGCACCTCTGTTCACGGAGATCTTCGCGACAACTGCCAACAAGTCCTTCCTGGCAGCCCTCAGCACAGCCAAGCAGTCATGTGGTGTGAGCTGATGTTGCTCAGTCAACATGCTATGCCTATGAGAAAATAGATAAAATCTTATTAACAAATCATAACATTACATGCCACATTGCTCACATATCTATACTGTAATCCAGTTAGGTGGGTGAGAACAATTAAACCTACCTCTTTTGGGTGATCTCTTTGCTCACTTGCTTGGAGCAGCACTTCTACAGCGACCCAATGAACTCAACGAAGTGCTTGCAGTGGAGTTCCCAATCCTCGTGCCTCAGATTCCTGGTGTACCACACTGTCAACACCAACCTGTCGGAGGAAGTACAAGTATTTAAGTATATGTATTTAAGCCCAGCTATGTTTATTGTCTACACAAGTGTTGACATTGTATGAAAAAAAACATCAAATGCGCCAGCCTTTTCAAGCTCTTCAGGTAGTTCTGCTGAGTTTGCTTTGTGAGCGTTGCCTCAGAGAGCTGGCGAAGGTACTCTGTGATCTTTTCCCTCTTCCTGACGAACTCCAGGGATGGGGCCTGTGGGTCCACATAGAAGAGGAACCGAGCAACGTTGTCAACCTGAAAAAAAAGCATGTTAAATTACATGACAACTATTTAAAAAAAAGTATGAAAAATTTAATTCATGAAAAGAAAAAAAGAAAACAAATAAAGCACTGAACAAATAGCTACATATGGCCCCCAAAGACTACATTTCTGTCTCCTATTCAAGCCTAGGTGTGTTTACTGTTGAACACATTCAATGTATCTGGAAACACGGAGATGCATCATCAAAGTGGCTAGTGTCTTTAACAAAAGGAGAAACAGGTCCAGGAGAAACACTCAGTGGACGGCTCACAGATACTTGTGCGTGT
Source organism: Seriola aureovittata (assembly GCF_021018895.1). Taxonomy (NCBI): domain Eukaryota; kingdom Metazoa; phylum Chordata; class Actinopteri; order Carangiformes; family Carangidae; genus Seriola; species Seriola aureovittata. The sequence continues at coordinate 930,987 of NC_079385.1, read as the reverse complement.
TTTAAGGATGTACCTTGATCCTTTTCCTGAATATGAAGGACTGATGGATGCTTCTGGTTACACACAATACAAACCAAACGACTCCTACAGTCTTTGCTTGTGTGACCAACTTTCAAGCAACCAAAACAAATTCCATTTTCTTTTATGAAACTTATCTTGTCCCGATGCATCTTCAACTTGAACTGTGAGCATTTATCCAGAAAGTGACTGGTTTGTTTGCAAAATAAACAGCATTCGAGGTCGCTTTGGGCAGAAGAGGACTTGATGTTACTGTCCATGTAGATTTTATCTCTTTCCTTCACTGCGGTGACACTGGTGGCAAAAGTGTTTCAATATCTCCTTTGCTTTGTGTGACTGGCATTGGGGGCTTTGCTGCGGCTAACAGGTGGCAGATCTTGAATATTACCAAAAAGTGGATCAGAGACTATTTTGACTTGTTTCTCAACAAAGGTCACAAGGTCAGTGAACATTACTCTGCATCCATTTTGCTCCTGCAGATCACATGCATCATTCCTCCACTTTTCCCGTAATTTATAAGTAAACTTCATCATGATCTTTTTGAGGTTGGAGGGCATGTCCAACTCCTTCATGTACATTATCTGCTGTGTTAGATTGGAACAACCTCGAAGAAACAGGGAAAAAGATTGCAATGCTTGTACATCCTCTGCTTTAATGGGAGGCCAGTTCAGAATTTTTTCCATGTAAGCTGAAGCAATTTTATGTTCATTGCCAAAATGCTCAACAAGAGGGGATTTGGCCCTTTGGTATCCCATACTTGGGGGTAGATGTTGACAGCTCTTGACAAGGTCTCTGGGCTGCCCCCTGGTGTACTGCTCCAAAAAAGTCCCTAAGTCTGGGAACCATCGGCAAATATACTTACATACTTTTGAATGTTAAAACTTCTATAATGTAATACATGACTTTTACTACATTGAGCAACTACATTGTGAACTATAAAATGCCCAGATGAACATCGAAATCAATTTGTTTAGCAATCGAAAGAATGATTTTGGTAGGAATAGAAACTTGGGGAGAATGGTCATTTTTATTGTGTTCATTCTGCCAGTGAGAGTTAGGGGTAAATTATGCCATCTCTGAAAATCAGATTTAATTTGAGATAGTCAGGGAACAAAGTTAGCTGAGTAAAGGGCAGAGTGAGTATGAGTAATGTTTACCCCAAGATATTTAAATCCTGAGTGAGAGAGTTGAAAAGGTAAAACTAGGTGTTGCAGATTTAGCGCAGAGGTGTTAACTGGGAAGCATTCACTTTTTTGATCATTTAGCTTGTACCCAGAAAAAGAACCACATTCATCTAAAATAGAGATTATAATTGAAATAGGTGATGCCAGGTTTGTAACATAAAGTAAGAGGTCATCTGCGAAAAACGACACATGGTTTTCTGTGCCCTCTCTGCGAATACCTTGAAATAGGAGAGAAGAGCGTAACTTGATTGAAAGGTGCTCAACTGCCAGACCAAACAGTATATATGAATAAAATTAAATGGGTATACAAAAACTACAATAAAATATTTACACTATTTACAACTATATACAATGAAGATTGCCATGGCCAACCTTCAGTCCCTTTTACTTTTCTTTTTCGCTGTCTTCTGTTTCTTAGCTCAGCCCTCTTGGTCCTTGCTTAAACGGTTTGGGCCAGGTTTAACTCCACTGGACTGAGGTTGACCATGACCCTTTGGAACCTCTCCTCCCTGACATTCCTGGGGTCTGGTGAGAAAACATAAAAACACAATTAGTTTCCTGGTTGCAAAAATGTACAGGCTTCGGTACTACAAAGGCATCTGGCACTTCTTTGTTGGTCCTGGGTGCAAGCCCAAAATAACAGTTCAAAAGCTCAAAAAGTTGCCAGATTTCCCTTATGTCAATTCTGACATTTGGGTAATTTCTCTGAAATTCATATGTTTTCATAAAGCTAGAAAGTTGCAACGTTTCCCACGTGTATGTTGGTTTTGCCTTGAACAGCTGACATGAATTTGGTGCTCCTGGGTGTATGTTAAAGGCCCCAAATAACAGTTCAAAGGTCAAAAGGTCACCAGGTTTCCCTCATGTCAACTTTGACATTTGGGAACACTAGACAGTTTCAATGTCATATTTTCTCATATTAAAGAAGGTATAAGAAGCCCCAGATTTTGCACAAATATGTGGGAAATTCCTTGGAAATTGCACTACACACCTTATTTTTACCCCTTATATAGCACATTTGTCAGAACCAGGCACACAAGGTATGGACTTAAAGATGCACGACTCGCCACCACAAGAAGAGTTGTGCAAAACAGTTTATTGTAAAGAGCAGGCAGAGGTATCCAAAGAATGTCAGGCAAAACTCTGACCTGGTGTTCTTGACCCAGCTGCCTGTTTTTTCAAGTCAAACAGTCACAAAGAAACATGAAGGGGATGGCTGGAACAGTCACACAGGGGTAAAGATGATCTATCAAGGGAGTCAGGGAGAGGAGTGTACCTATATCTAGGAGAAACAAAGGGGCACAGGTGGAACTGGTTGGGTAATTAACTCAGCTGAGGCAGGGCAGGTAATCACAGAGACAGACAGACAAGACCTAGGAGCAGGAGCTGGATGTGACAACATGATCTAATTTCTATAGACCCTTTGCTTTCCTATCTTCTTTCAGGAGCATACTTTGGGAGTGGAACAAAGTCAGAAATAGTCAGCATCAACTCTCATACAACATATTTTAATTTCAGAGCTTTTACTTGATAGCTTTTGACATTTGGGAACACTGACACCCCATTCTAATGTAAGCAAGTCTCCCAAGAGTTGACTGCATTTGGGTCCAACTTACCTCGCAAACCTCGTGACATTAACATACATTTGAATGGGGCCTCAGTGTTTCCAACTGTCACTCAACCCTCCATCAGGCTGGACCCATGTTACACAGACATTTGAGTCTGGGAAAAACCCAGAGTTTGAAATTTGACAATTAGCATGCATTTGAATGGGGTCCGAGTGTTCCCAAATGGACCCAGACAAACAAGGCTGAACTATTGATCAATGTCATTTCACTGGGTTTAGTGAACGCTAGAAAGCTGAAACCTTTTCCAATTGTATACTGGTGTTGCACCGAACAGCTGATATGAATTTGTTGGTCCTGGGTGCATGTTAAGGGCCCAAAATAACAGTTCAACGTTCAGAGTTGCCAGGTTTCCCTTGTCAACTCTTACATTTGGTTAATTTCACTGAAAATTCATATGTTTTCATAAAGCTAGAAAATTGCAACCTTTACCACTTGCCCTGGACAGCTGACATGAATTATCCAGTTGGTGCGTAATCTGAATGAGATAGCAAACAAGTAAAGGTGGGGTCTCCTGGTAGCAACATTAAAGTTCCTATCATTTGCTCATCACCAGAAAAAACAAAACAGAAATACCAAACAATTAAAGAAGTTTTTGGAAAATGTTTTTAAAGATCATTCTGTTTAAAAGTCATTTTTCATATTTTCATTTTTTTTATAGTCATACTTTTTCACCAGAACTGTACTGTTTTACAAATGACTGGGCGGCCCACAGGTTGGGAATCACTGGCCTAGACCACTCTGCAACAAGCTACCTGCTTTTCCAGGAAAAATGGACCTTTGCCAATAAAGCCACTCAATGCAGATGAAGATTAAAATAGGTTGGCGTGCATTTGAGAAGACGTGCAATCCAAAAACATTGACAATATTAGTTACATTGATGCCATATTACACTGGCTACTTCAGAGAAAATCTCATTAAAATAAGATTGCTTGAGTGCGTCTTAAAGAGTCAGTTAAAGTGAAAAGAAGGTCAAAGCTTAGAGAATGTGATAATTGTGTTATTCATTATTGTGTTTCTCTGACTCTAGACATGTCACTCTGTGATGGTTTACTGTCAAGGATTTTGGATGCACATTCCTGGTCAGGGAATGTTTTAATGGACGATTTTGTCATACTTCTGTGTAGCTACTCTCCCAATGATCTAGTGGCTAGGGTTTAGAGCTCTCACCGTCGCGGCTAGGTGTCAATACCTGGTCAGGGAATGCTGAGGTGAGAAAGCCTGCTTTATATGAGAACGTGCAAGTTATTTAGTTAAAAAAAATATTTGGAACATGGTGACAACAGTCAAATGGATTGTTTTTTCATCCACGTACATAACATTTCTCTCTGATGGTCTAGTGGCTAAGACTAGGGAGCTGATAACTTTTTTGGAATCTCTTGAATTGGGCAGAATACCAAATTGGTATAATGTTGTTTCCCATTCCAAATTGGGAAATAGGTGGGAATACCCAGTTTACAATTGTACTTTTGGAATTAAAATAACTACCAGGGGGTGTAAAACAAAAGTGTAATAAATCTCTAGAAATTGAAGCAGATTCAACAATTGGAATGGAAGATTCAAATTATAAGTAACCAATCAGAAAATTATTCCACATGTGATATCTATTCCAGAGATGACAAATAGTTGCATAATCCTAATTCCAAAATCTGAATCCAAAAACACAGTCCTAACCCTCCAAAGACCAAATCCCAAATTTCGAGAATACAGTCTAATTTATGACCAGTGTAGCGTTAAGACATATTTTAGGATTTACTCTCGTTGAAATGGGGCACCAGTCCTCTAGGAGGACAACAATGAATTACTTCATTGCCAAATTTATCAATCTCATATCGGAAGCCATGACTTCTCGATTCAATGGATCTCCAGTCTCTACGTGAAAAGAATACAACAGGACAACAACTGGGTGTAAATGAAGGAGTTTATTTAACTAAACTACTATCTACAGAGTAAATGCAAGGTGTAATAATCATAAAGATGAAAATAATAAGGAAATGAGTGGAACAGACACAGACGGACCAGGATTCACACCTTAGTGTTAATCAGTCCTTTTGTTGTTACTTGTCCTATACAAGAAACAACCAAATATAATTAGACAGAGTGTCATTGTTACAAACTGGAGATTTTGCCTGTATTCTCCAGTTGTCTGGTGTCCATTGGTTGATCCTCTGGAGCTGACCCTTTGACCTTTGGTCTGGTTCTGTGTTTGTGAGATAAGGGTCCATGGTCTCTGTTTCCTATCAATTTGATAGTTTGATGGTGGGAAGAGTCGCAAAGTGTCAATTGTGGCTACGTAACTCTGCATGTCCTTATAATGAACTTCCTTAATGGCTTGTGACTGATGCCAGGCCATGTATGTACGCTACACCAGTACGGTCCCTCCAAATGGTAAATTATATCCCCTATATGCTGTGGAGGAATGCACTGACAGCTATTCCAAGAGGTGTATATGATTTCCTTAACACCAGTATCACAAATCAGTTGATGGCCTGCTGAACTCTTTCCAATGGTGAATTACAGTATATTCCCTAAATTGAGTGGTAATATTTCTACAAACAAAAGAAAGCGTATATACAGGTCAATGTCTGTCATATTACCTTGAATAAAGATCTAAATCAAATCAATACGAAACATAACCTATCCTCAACAGCGAAATCAGACGGGGCAGTGTGGGCAGGGCATCAAAGCCACTGTGGCTGCAGGACATATTATTTTTTTAGGGGGCAAAAGTTCTTACTCTAACCCTGAACTCTGATTTTATGAACGCTGGAAATGGAAACTCAGTTGATTGAACTAACTCAGATCAGCTGTTTGGGAACTGAAAACTCAGAGTATGTTCACACTGAGTTCTGATTCAATGATTCACAATGGCAATGGATAAACAAAGAGCAGAGCCTCCATTGTAATCCAGTTGAGCCAGAAAGATGAATGTGAGACATTAAAGCACATTTATCTTGAAAAAAAAACTGTCATGGTTTGCTATGGCAGACACTTTTTGTTAGTTGTGTTTTGGACTTTTGCACTTCCTATTTTATGTGTGTCAGTGTTTTTGCTTCCTGTCTTGGTCCTGTGTCTGTGGTGATTGTCTGCCCCGCCCTAATGTGTTTCACCTGTGTGCAATCACCTTGCCTCCTGTGTCTATATAGTCTTTGTGCTCCCCTTTGTCTGTGTTGGTTCGTCTGTTTAGTTCTGGGTTTGTTCACGTACTGTTGTCTTCATGTCTGTTCATATCACGTTCACGTCTGGATTTTTTGTTAATTAAACATTCTGCACCCCATTCCCCTGTGTTGACTGCATTTGGGTCCTACTTACCACTAACCCTGACAAACTACAGCGGCAGTGAAAGAGTCTGTCGTCCACTAGACCACATTATTTATCAAACTTTTGTTTCCCTAATGGATGTAAAGAGCTGGGATCTACTGATTGTTGGATTAAATGTTTAAATATATTTATTCCCCTGTGACTTTATGGGGATGAAGTTCTGCAGCAGCAGAAGATGAAGATGTAAATGAAACAGATCAGACATAAGTTTATAGACCTCAGATTCTGACCCAGGAACTGCCTCATGATTATGGTGATTTTTAGGTTGAAAAAGCATTGAGGTTAAAACTGAGTCAAAATTTTCACATCTACTTCACATTTAAAAAATCTTGCTCAACAGCATCAATGACTGTGTTTCAACATATAGTAAATGTAACTGAAATGCTATTAAGACATTTTCATACCATCTGCAGCCTACTTTCAAAAACTCATTTTAAAACTACATTTTAATCTACTTTTAACGTTATAATATGTAACTTTTCCACATTAAAATGTCTAAAAATGAGTAGATAGATATAGCAATCATGATGATGCATCTTAAGTTTTCAGAGAAAACAGCCAGACAAATGTTGCAAATGTTAGGCAGCTCAGGTTCCAGCGGCTGGAGATGTCCTGTGTCCACTGAAGCACGTTGGCGAATCACTAATTTTTAAAAATAAAGTTGAACTGCTTTATTTGTTTACCGATTTTAATCCCCTGGTCAGTTTGTTATGGAGAGGGGCATCCCAGATCACTGTGAATTATTCAGCTGCCAGTAAAAACCTCCTTAACATCTGGTTCATACGTTATTGAAGAATGAAAGCTAAGCAGTCTCAGTTTCCAGCTACTAGATGCCTTAGGGCCCGATTGACAAACGGCATACGCGCCCATTCAACGGTTAGGGACAAATCCGCTCCCATTTGTCAAATTCGCTACGGCCGAACCGCGGCCCTGGGGGGCCCCGTTCCGGCGCGGCGATTTTTCGAAGTTTCGGCCCAATGTTCCCATTTGTCCCGCAACCCCGTTTCATCCACCAGGTGTCGCAAATTTACGGACAATAGGGAACCTTTTTGCCAAATGGGAACACATGTTCAAATTTCAGAGGTGACGAGTCAAAAATGTTCTCGTTTGTCAACCCATTATAAAGTATGCCAATTGTCAAGTCAAAACGATCCGAGTGTGAATTCTGACATTCGGCATACATTCGAATGGGGTTTCTTTTGGCCCAAATGTCAACTCCACAGCCCACATGACAAACTCTCCCTGGGCACAGATGTCTGACAATTGGGTGCACTGACTCCCCGTTCTAAGGTACGGGCAATGGTATATGCAGGTACACATACCTTTGAACGAGGTCTCTGTTTTCCCGTTTGTCAAAATCACTAAGTATGAATTTTGACACTTGGCATACATTTGAATGCGGTTTCTTTTGGCCCAAATGACAATTCCACAGCCCACAAAACACTCTCTCTCCTGGGCTTGGGTGTCTGACAATCGGGCCCACTGGCAGCCCATTGTAATTGGTGGCAATTGTCAAGTAAATCTAAGTGTGAATTTTGACATTTGGCATACATTTGAATGGGGTTTCATTTGGCCCAAATGTGCCCACAAAACACACTCTCCCCTGGGCTTGGACAACTGACAATTGGGAAAATTTTTACCCCATTCTAATGTACGACAATTGTCACAGAATGAATGAGGGGCTGACAAATGGGAACATGGGCACCCCATTCAAATGTATGACAAGTGTCAAAAATTAGGGAAAACATAAGGGTTGACAATTGGGAACATTTTTACCCCATTCTAATGTATGACAATTGTCAGAAAAGGCAAGTCAGAATTTTGACACTCATACATTTGAATTGGATCTCAGTTTGCCCAAATGTCAACTCCACAGCCAATGAAGGCTCTCTGCTTTGGACTTGGGTTCTTGAGTTTCGTGCCCCTGGTACCCTATCTTCAACCTTGACAACATCAAAAATTTGACATTTGCCATACATTTGAATGGGTTCTCAGTTTGGCCAAATGTCAACTCCACAGCCCAAAAGACCCTCTCTCCTTGGGCTTGAGTATCTGAGACAATTGGGAAGACTGAAAGCTCATTCACATGTATTGAAAACGTCAAAATTCAAACTGTCATTTTTTACAAACAACTAAGTAATTAAAAATGACTAAGTCTGAATTTTGACATTTGCCATACATTTAAATGGGTTCCCAGTTTGGCCAAATGTCAACTCCACAACCCAGCGGGAGCTGAAAAAAAAGGCTGAAAAGGGGGGGCTCGAAACCGGCCTACAGCTCCCCGCTTAGGGCACCCCAAAGCCAGGCAACATTTTCGGAGACTACTGGGTGACCCTTTCTGGAAGTCCCTGTTCTTGAAAACTGGGTTTCTGAAATCGTGCGAAGCGTACTTTGAAAAACAGGTATACACTGCCAAGCACCAAGGTTTCGGACCCCTTCTAAGGGGTTCAAGGCGAATGACTAAGTCGCTGAGCCACCCCGTCCTCGGTCAAAAATGACAAAAATCAAACTTCGTGGTCATGGTACACCACAGAAAAAGACTGTCATTTTCACAGTAGGGTATCATGACCACGAAAAATTAAATGGTGTACCATGACCACGAAACATTAAATGGGGTACCAGGGGGACGAGACATTGAATGGGGTACCAGGGGCACGAGAGTCAATAACCCAAGCCCGAGGAAGAGAGCCTTCATTGGGCTGTGGAGTTGACATTTGGGCTAACTGATACCCCATTCAAATGTATGAGAATTGTCAAAATTTTTTCTTTGTCATTTTTATAATTGCTAACACTGGCTACATATTAGAGAGTATATACACCACAAAACATCAAAATTTTTAACGGATCACCCCCTCAGGGTTTATAGGTCACCAAGGTCAGGGGGGGGGGGGGTCAGGGGGATGTTATGCTGACGTAATGTGCTTTCCCAAAGGGTGAGGGGTGTATATTAAAGGAATACGTCATCATCCATACTTATTAACAAGCAACAAGTCCTGATGACTGTGTGAGAGAAACGTAAAGCACATTACCATAAGAGCTCACCCTCTCTTTGTCACACACACACACACACACACACACACACACACAGACACACACACACACGCTGTGAGTCCACCACCCCTCCCTCTCCTTGTCACACACACACACACACACACACACACACACACACACACACACACACACACACAATTCAGCCAAGTATTGATGACTATGTGAGAAACAAAGTTAAAAAGTTCTTAAAACATAAGATCTCTATGAATCAGCCTATTCATAGGAAAGGGTCATCATCCATACTTATTAGCAAGCAACAAGTATTGATGACTATGTGAGAAACAAAGTTAAAAAGTTCTTAAAACATAGGATCTCTGTGAATCAGCCTATTCATTGGAATGGGTCTTCATCCAAACTTATTAACAAGCAACAAGTATTGATGACTGTGAGAAACAAAGTTAAAAAGTTCTTAAAGCATATTACCGCTGTGAGACAGCTACGCATACGTATTCACAAACAACAAACCCTTTATTGTAGAAAATTAAACTTTAACAATTTACACGGGTATAAATGCATGTTCTCCTGGGTGCATCAGACGCAGGATTCGTTGAAAACAGACAACACCGACAACATGAGCCACGGTATGAGAAAACTTTATTTTACCACAACCGTTCTCGCTTGAAGAAATAATAAAAAAAAAAAAAACGTTTAAATATAGCATTTATTTATTTTAGAAAATAAAGTTTCTGCAGAGGTTCACCATCTTCCGCTACAAAACATCACCAGCACATATATCGGTAAGTAATATATTCCCTCTCCCTGAATCACTATTTATTTAATTTGAAAAAGATCTGCGCTCTTCAACTATGATTTATTTATCTATTTAATTTTATTTTTAAAGTTACCCCCGATGAGCTGGAGGGTCTGTGCTTTACGCAATCAGACTACGGTAATGTTACCATTTGTTTATTTTTTTGTTCTGTTCTTCTATTTAACAACATCAATATCGGAAACGGTATCATTCACTCTCCAACTACCTACAGATTTAATAGACGCTGCTGATCGGCTTAACCGGGCTGGAAATCCGGCCGTTTTCCACGGGGAATTAGGAGGCGTAGAAGAAGGACCGATTTCACCGGCAATCCGTCCCGAGAGTATCCGTCCGAGGGTTAACCGTTTACGGCTTCCAAAACGCCGTAAACCCGCTCTGCCCGACTCGTCTGCCAAAAATATCCGATCGGAAGGTCCGGCAAAGGAATCTGCCGATGGTCCGGATGTAACGGGTAAGTCCATGAAAACTTTTTTAAACGTTTCTTCGGATTAGAGTATTTTAACAATTCCTGCGGACATCCCGCTTTTACCGCTTACACATTTAAAATGAAGGCCGGTCTTCCTACGGACTTCCAGAATGTAGGGGCGTGTCTGTGACGCATTTCTGGTAGTGTATTTGGAAGCCAGCGCCACCAGCGGTGTGGTGATGTAATGTCACCTTGAATTTAGCTGCATGGAGTGGAGAATAAATATTGTTTTTTATTAACTGCGTTTATTATGCCTATGTACAGGGGTTCAGTCAACTATACCTCCAGAGAGTCCTGAGATTCCTGCCACGCAGCCGTATCTACCTGGCCCAACGGACGGACAAGCGCCCGTGGCAACTACACCTCCGGAGACTCCTGAGATCCCTGCTACCCAGCCACATCTACCAGGCCCATCGGACGGACAAGCGTCCGTGGCAACTACACCTCCGGAGACTCCTGAGATCCCTGCCGCGCAGCCGCATCTACCAAGCCCATCGGACGGACAGACGCCCGCGGCTACGAGACTGATCAAAGGTAGGCTTACTTAGTACATTTTATTTATTTATGGTATATGATATAAAATACACGTAACCTAAAATGACATAACCCGAATCATTAAATACTAAAGCTAAAGGTACATGACACGCTGAATTAAAACATCTCCTCTCATCGTCTTTCGTCACAGAGGGAACACCGAGGAGAAATTTGATTCGTCAGCCCAGAAGAGGGCGGAGAGGACCCCCCTACCTTCGTTGGAGAAACTCAAGAACGCACTCCGTCGATCCTCAGTGTCTGTGTGCGAGCAATCGCAGAGTCATTCTACAGTTGGGTCAGGGTCTTTTATCTGCTTTCATTGCTTTGTGTGAAAAGTTGTAAAGTAAGGTGTGACATTTCAACATGGCTAAAGAATTAAACCTGGGCTTTTTTTATGATCTTTGTCAGTCTGACATGGTTCCAAGCGAATTAGAGAAATATGTAGAGGAATTGAACCGTATTTCACCCGCTTTAGCGGTAGACGATAGCATAGCCAACATACCTGAAAATTCCCCAGAATCTGATCCTTTTGCGGAAATCCAACAAATCTGCAATACAGAAAATTATTTCCAAAATATAGAAGATGCTCTCAGAGTAGTCGATCAAATACCGTCATCCAACCCCTCCCAACAGCACGGGTCTGACCCTCAGGCCTCTTTCACAGCCGATGCGTCGCACGCTCCCTCTCCTCAAAACCCGCCGATAGAGACCGATTTTGAACCCATCTCCCCTGCCTCGCACGCCGCTCATACGGACGTGTGTGAATCAAACCCCACTCGCCAGAGCGGGGGAAATTCAATGCGGGAGGCCGAGCCGTGTAGAACAGTAACCCGCGACCGTTTCAACAATTTAGAAATAAGACAAGTTTTTAATGTACCACCTCCTAGAAACGTGCCTGATCTTGCTCAATTTTACCAAGATGTCGTCGGGATCCTCAAGGATCTGGCCGACGAAGTGAAATTAAAGGCTAAACGTAATGATGTGATACAGTTGGAAATAAAAGGCGAAAACATGCAAAATCACGTTAATGTGACCGTCGACGAAGCCGGTGAAGCTATCCTGCCGGCTTTTGAAGGTTTACTAGAACGCTTAGTGCAATCAAACACAGATATAGCCTCAGACGCTAACCTTGAATTAGTCGTTCAGGTGGTGCAAAACCCCAGAGGGGGTAAGAAACGAAAAGCGGCCAAAACTTTAGACTGTGAAATAATAAATAAAAAAAAAAAAAAAAAAGAAACATCTGTACATTGTAAACAATAGGAACGATCAGCTTTGCTTCGTCATCAACTTAGCTCATCTCATTGACCCTCAACTCACGGACAGAGAGGCCGAAGAACGAGGAAGAGAGTTGCAACGCCTCGCCGGTCTGAGTGATCAGACACCGGTGACCTTTAGCGACGTAGGCAAATTAGAAAATATTGTTAATCGTAAAATTGTAGTGTTTTACAGAACCCCTGACAACCGCCCCCTCTCTAAATTTGAAACCGACTTTTCTGATCGGTCTAACCCCCTGTTTCTATTTTTATTCCAAAACCATTACTACGGAATAAAAAATCTCAAAGCCTTTTTAGGGGTCAGGCACATCTGTCACTACTGCTACAGAAGCTATGAAAATCCCCACTCGCATCACTGCAAAGGTTTCTGCTCCGTCTGCAACGACCCCGCCTGCGTTAAACAAAAGTCAGCCCCCGTACTCTGCGGCGACTGTCACAGGACGTGTCGCACGCCCTCTTGTTTTACCAGGCATAAAGAACCAAAACTAGCACCCGTTAGCCAAACGTACGTCAGCACTTGCGATCTGATAAAAAGATGTCTGGAATGCAAAAAAATGTACCGTGTTGCTAGTGGTAATGGTATTGATCGTCATGAGTGTATGAAGCCTAAATGTAAAATCTGCGGTGAGAAATTGCCCGGCGTCGACGATCACCAATGCTACATTCAGAGTGTCCCGCCAGCCACACAACACAGCGAGAAATTGATTTTCTATGATTTTGAAACATTTCTCAATCAGGACGGCAACCACGTCCGTTTTCTGGTGTGTACAAAAACACTGAACGGTGAGGAGTGGGCCTCTTACGGTCTACAGTGCGCCAGAGACTTTGTCCTGCACTTCAGAAGACCATTTTACCAGGGAACTAAGTTCATAGCCCACAACGCAAAAGGTTTTGACAGCTACTTGGTCCTTAACAGCATGGTAGAGCTGGGTTTAGAACCCTCTCTCATCATGCAAGGAAGTAAAATCCTCAGCTTCACAGATACCGATTATGATTTAAAATTTATCGACTCTGTGTTTCCTCACCATGCCTCTCAGCGCTATGCCGAAAGCGTTAGGTTTCGGCGATCAAACCAAGGGTTACTTCCCTCACAGGTTCAGCTCCAAGGAGCGCTTAAAGTACATCGGGCTCTACCCGCCTGAGAGTGATTATGGCATAGAAAGCATGACGGCTCAGAGGCGGGAAGAGTTCCGCGACTGGTACAGTAACGCCAGTCGCGGTGTCTTTAACTTTGAGAGGGAAGCTCGGTACTATTGTAAAAAGGACGTCGATATTCTCGCTGAAGGCTGCGTCCGGTTCAGGAATCAGTTTCTCGCCGACACAGGCGTGGACCCTTTCAGCTGTATTACCATCGCATCGGCATGCATGAAGGTCTTTCGCACAAATTTCCTGCCTCCTAAAACCCTAGCCATACCCTCACCCGATGACTATAGAAGACAGTGTAAACTATACTCCAACGCCTCCATCCAGTGGTTAGAGTGGGTAGCACACAACCAAAACATCTTTATCCAGCATGCCTTAAACGGGGGAGAGAAGCAGATCGGCCCTTACTCTGCAGACGGCTATGCCGAAATCAACGGTGAAAAGTACGTTTGGGAGTTTCTGGGGTGCTTTTACCATGGCTGTCCGACGTGTTTTCAACCTCATGAAACCTGTCCTCTGACGGGGGCCCCCTTCGAGGAGCTTCATGCGGCCACCGTGGAGAGATTACAGAAGCTAAAGTGTGTTTACGGCGTCCGCACAGTCGTCATGAGAGAACACGACTGGACGGAGATGAAAAAATCCCACCCCGGGATGAAAAGGTTTCTCAAGGACTTTGAGGCTCCCGAACCTCTCTCCCCTCGTCAAGCTCTTTACGGAGGCAGGACGAGCGCCGTGAGATTGAGGTACACGGCGGGGCCTAATGAAACCGTGCGACGTCACTTCACTGTACCCGTACGTCAACTGCAGCTTTCCTTACCCGCTAGGTCACCCTACCATCATCCACAAAGACTTTGACAAGCCTCAAAACTACTTTGGGTTGATCAGGGCTGTCGTCTATCCTCCACGCAAGCTGTTTTTCCCCGTTCTACCTTACAGAACCTCTAGGGGTAAACTGGTTTTCACCCTTTGCCGTACCTGCGCCGAGATCAACAACCAGCAGGGTCCTTGCAGACACGACGAGGAGGCCAGAGCACTGACGGGGGTTTGGGTGACGGTTGAACTTAACAAGGCTCTAGAGTTGGGGTACAGAGTCGCCAAGATCACCGAAGTGTGGCACTTTGACAGACGCAGTGACTCCATTTTTGTCAAGTACATGCACACCTTTCTCAAAGGTAAGCAGGAAGCTTCGGGCTACCCACCCGAGGCCTCCGATCATCAAAGCAGAGAAAAGTACATCCAGGACTATCGGGTCAATCAGGGCATTCAGCTAGACGCCAGCAAAATCGCGGTGAACCCGGCCAAGAGACAGGTGTCTAAGCTGTGTCTCAACAGCTTCTGGGGTAAGTTTGCTCAGAAAACTAATTTGACGCAAACCAGCCTCGTCAGCGATTCTGAAGAGTTTTTCCGCTTTCTGTTTTCGGGACAGTATAAAGTTCAGTACTTTACCTTTCTCAACGATAAAACCGCCATCATTCAGTGGAACTACAGCGAGCGTTGCGTCGTGCCCCCAGGCAGAGCCAATAACGTATTCATCGCTGCGTTCACCACCGCCTACGCCCGCCTCAAGCTGTATGGTTATATGGAACGGTTGGGACAGAACGTTCTCTATACGGACACCGACAGCTTGATTTACGTGGTGAAAGACGGGGAGTCCCCCTTGGAGCTGGGTAATTACCTGGGGGACTTGACAGACGAGCTGGGGGGTGATAGCATCCAAGAATTTGCGGCCGCCGGTCCCAAGAGTTACGGGTACCAGACCAGAAACGGTAAGAAAACAGTGTTGCGTGTCAAGGGTATCACGCAGACCCGGGAAAGCTGCGAGCGGGTCAACTTTGACGGTATCAAGGAACTAGTGGAGGGTTACCTGAAAGACTCGCAAGAGGGCGTGATTGAGACTCCTCAGCTCAACATTAGAAGAGATAAAAAGAGCTTTTCGGTTAGGATTTAACATTTCTAAAAAAGTTTAGAGTGGTGTATGACAAAAGACGTCTCTTTAGCGATGGGACAACTTTGCCATTCGGGTATTAGAATTTGAAAAAAAAAAAGAAAATGTCACACCTCACTGTTACGGAGGAGATTGATTTTGATCCTAGACTCACTGTGCCTTTTTCATGTTTGGTTGTGGGACCCAGTGGATGTGGGAAAACTTATTTTGTAAAAAATGTACTGGAAAACGTCAATCATTGTGTGGATTTATACTACATTTCAACCTATGTATGCAGAACTGCAAAAGATGAATAAAAATATTAAATTTGTGGAAGGGCTACCTGATTCTTTTGAAGACTCGAACCTGTTTCCTCCCGACCAGAAGCATCTGATCATTTTGGAGGACGTTATTTTTCAAGCCTCCGACCACCCTGAAGTGGTCAGACTTTTCACCCAGTACAGACCTCATAGAAAAATGAGCGTTATGATGCTGACCCAGAATGTATTTCACCGAGGCAAACACAGTCGTACCATTAGTCTGAACAGCAATTATCTGGTGATGTTTAAAAACCCTCGGGACAAGTTACAGGTAAATATATTGGCTCATCAAATCTTCCCCTCACAAAAAGCCTTTTTCCTGGAAAGCTTTGAAGACGCCACCAGAGACCCCCACGGTTATTTAATCGTCGACCTCACACCCTCCTGCCCAGAACGGTACAGACTGAGGACGGGCATACTTCCTCACCAGTGGCCGACCGTCTACGTTCCCAGAACGAAGCCTGCGTAAAAAATTTAAAAAAATTAAAAAAAAAAAAAAAAAAGTCGGCCCGTATAAAACGGAACGCTCCCTTACTACAAGCTCTGTACCAGGCCACGCCTCAGAAACAACGAGACATTCTCACCCACTGCTCCCCTGATTTTCTCAAAGCTCTGTGCGAGATTGCCTTAAATGTCTTGAAAGGGAACATTCCTCTATCTCCTTCTCAATACAAAAAACTAAAGAGGCAGAAGAAAATTATCAGACTGCTGGCGGATAAAACACCGGTTTAAAACGCAAACAGCTGGCTCTAAAGAAACAGTCAGGCGGCTTTCTTTTACCGCTGCTTTCGGCCGTCGTGCCCCTCATCGGTAACCTACTAGGGGGACTCACTAGTAGACGATAAAATGTCTCTGAGGACGACCCAAAAAATGTTTCTCGTCTCACCGCAGCAGCTGAGCCGTCTGACTCGACCAGAGTCGTCCATCAGACAAACGGCAGAAGATGATTTGGATGCCAAAATGAGAGCGATATTAAATGAACCGGGATTGAGTTCGGACGAAAAAGTTAAGAAATACAACGCTCTGCTGCAGAGATATCTCACTCTGATTAAACAAGGCCAGAACGACGAGCCTCGAGTTACTTTGACTCTGCATCGTGACCGGTCGAGCGATGACGCGACAGCCGTTCAGGCTGAGCCTGAGCAGCGCGAGGTCCGAGGCGTTTCCCAACCCGACCGGGAGGACTTGGATGAAACGGGCTACGATGTGGTCAAAAGCCTTCCCCAGCGCAATCGCAAAAACGCAGAGTACATCATGAAGAAATTATCCAAAGGTGACGGTGGTTGGACTTCGACGGGGGAGTTGGTTTATAAGGGCGAGGTTGTGAAAGGGTCTCATATGATCGATTTATTTAAAAACCTTTCACTCTCTTATAAAAAGAAAACCCATACCCCACCCCCTAGAGGATGGATGACTTTCTTGAGTACTCTGAGGGAACTCAACATCCCCTTATCCTCCGTGGGTAACCCTCGTGCTCGTGAACAATACCGCCGGCTAAGAACAAGCGGAGCTCAGGTCGGTTTTGAAGAAGAAAAAGAAGAAGAAGAAGAAGAAGAGGAGTCTCCGGCGGCTGCTCGAGGCATACAGCGAGGGAGTAATAAAAAGAGAAAAACTCTCGTATCCCCACACTGGATTACTCCTCAGGTAGAAGAAGAAGAAGAAGAACTAGAGACTAAACGACGTAAAATAAAAATGTCACCGCAGTGGATCAACTTCTCCTAATAAACATTAGTAAGAGACGAATCATATTTTTTGGTCTTTTCTCAATAAAGTCTTTATTCATTTCATTTTGAGTCTACGATACATTTTTTTATTGAATAATACTACAATACTACGTAGGAAAAAAAAACAAAAAAACACAAGGGTGTCATAAGTTGTAGCAATCTTTAAACATTTGTAAAGAGCAAGTAGTATGGTTAAAAGATGCTGAGCTACAGTTTCTGATACAACGTTGATATTTTTTCACAAAGTTGGTAATCTCTAGGTCATTTTTTATCGCATCCTCGTTATACAGAGACAATACTTGTTCAAAAGATAAACCACAGGCCCTATGACAGAGATAATAAACGCAGTACTGACCGCAGGCGGTGGACAAGGGTTGTTGAAACTGACGATCGTGGTACAATATCTTTTTAGAACGGTTTTCCAAAAACTGTAAGATGCTCGAGGGATAATGATCAAAGTCCGGAGGAAATCCGTAAGAGTCAAAAAAAGTGGCTACGCCGTCCTCTTCCAGAGTCAGAGATAACCAATGCTCTCCGGGCATATGCGTGGGGTGGGTGTTGACGATAAAGTAAGCCGGGGCTCTGAACGAAGGACTCGGCAACGGCAGCTGGTCGGAAGCCCACACGCCGCAAAATACATTTCCTAGCAAACGATGCAAGAGATTTTCCAGTTGATGGTTATCCATTTTAATTATTCCGTCTTAATAATAATCCACCAACACTTGTCTTTTAGAGTTGATCTCCAGAATGGAGTCGTAACAAGCGTAGACGATCAGAGTGGTGGTATGTGGTAGCGGTACTCTGAATCTCATCTCCAGTCTTAAATTCCCATTGTGTATGGGGGACAGAGCGTCGTTGTCTTCCCCCGGGTTGAGATTAAACACAAACAGAGAGTACCCCGCGTTAAATTCTTCGCGGTTGATGCTCAGAGGTAAATCTTTCAGATGTCTCCCCGTGGCGATAAACATGTTGTAAAACTCTCTGACCGAAATCCCGTTGTTAAACTGGGGCTGGAAAGCCTAACTGGAACCTGTCTGCCGTCCTGACAGAGGGCCAGATATTCCACATCGTTGTGGAGAAAATTGAAGGGTGACAGGTCTCTTCTCCCCGTGAAGGCTTCGTGGTTTACCATACCCAAAACCACGTATTTGGGTATAGCTCCCAGAAAGAGATTCTCCTGGTTACATATCCTGGAATTCTGCGGGATGGAGTAGGTTTTCACATTAACGCGCGACAGGGGGTAGAGCGTGTTCCCCCTCAATAAAGCTGTCGCGTGACCTAAGCGCACGGCGGGTGAAACGGTGACTTTTTTGACAAACAGAGAGGCCCCTAATATTCTCAAACGGAAAGCGGAGTCGCGGGCTCCCATGAGGCAGAAGGCGTCGCTGGCGCGGGTCAGTTTAACTTTCATATCTACCGAATTCAAAAGGAGCCTCTCACAGAAAAATACATCCCCGTGGAGAGGACCCAACAGGTGTACTTCCCTGGAATTGGCGGTAAAGGCGGCTCTCTTATTTAATCCTCTGTTAGGACCATTATTGGTTACGATGGAGTCTAAGGCTCCTGTCGTATCTTTAAAAAATAGCCCTGCGGAGAATTGACTCCCCAGCGTGTCACCAGAAAAGTTGAGCAGAGTTTCGATCATGGCTCTGTAGGGGTGCGTGGCGCTAGACTGAGAGATCAATCGATCCCCCAGAGTAACGTCGCACTGGCTGAAGATTGTATTCAGAGGGTAATTGATGAGACCCACCGCCGCATCATTTGGTAGGTCAGTACCGTCGGCGGCGGTAATTTTTACGCGAAGATGCAACAACGTATCATTCAGGTCCAGATACTTTTCTCCATCTCCGGGGATAAAGAACTTAATGGGGCCTCCGTCTGTGATGGCGGACAGAGGTAAAATTTCTGTGTAAACCTTGTTTTCGACAGACAACTGTGTCATGGGGGCTGAAAATAAATCCAGTTCAGCCAAGGTACACTCGGGCGATTTCTGATGTAAAAGAGCCATGTTGTTTTTGTTTGTTTCTTTATTTTTTAAAAGATATCCAAGCTCCGGGCAGACTTCCTCCCTTTAGGCTTGCGTTTGCCGACTGATTTCCTCTTTGGAACGTCCCGACATATTTTAGATGTTGTGAGCACACGCTCCCCCGGCGGCCTCCTCCTCGATCTGCGCGATAAGATCATAATCCCTCCGGATCCCTCTTGAGCGTTGTTATTGATCACATTCCCCACCGTACGGCTTATCACGTCGGAGGCGATGTTAGAAGCGGCCGATTTAAGGTGAGGTTTAGCGATGGCAAAACCTTTTCTCAGCAGAGGGGATACGAAACGAAACAATTTCGAGAATATAGAACCTATGCCTCGGCCGTACATGACCGGTGCTCCGTAAAAACCGGGTAGAGCGCCCCCTACTTGACTTTCATAATAACCCACAAAGCGATGAGGATCCTCTCTCAGACGTATGTGAGCCATGTTTTATTTTTTTTTCACAGAGGACGATGAGAGGTAGCGGGTCTAAAATGTAATTTAACGACGGTTTTACCGAAGGTGAAATTGATGGGTGAGTTCTGATCCGATTTAATCTCTACGTGAATGTTTTCAATGTGATTCTTTGCCACAGGCAGATAGTAGGCTGGGTTAAAATAGTGAGTGATGACGTCGCCGTAAGTTCCTTTTACGTCCACAATTCTCAGCAGAGGAGCGTAAGCGTCACCTACCAACTGATGCCGTACCACGTCACTATAACAGAGAGAGATGATAAAACCCCGCTTTTATATCCGCCGGATAGGGTGACAACCTCTCCTCAAAGGTGACCCATTCTCCGGGTTTTACCCCCATCATGTAAGCCAAGGGAGGTTGAAATCGCAGATGATACTTACCTCCCGCATGATATTCAAATCTTTTTTGAACGGCGCTATAGTTTAGGTGAATATCAGATCCTATTTTTTTAAGAAAGGCGTTCATCTCGTTCGCGAGTTGATTCACGTTAGAGTAATAGCCTCCTCTAATCTTTTGACGACGGATCTCCGTCTGCGTGTCCTGGGGTTTCTCTCTCCATTCAAAGTGGCCTGTCTCTATGGGAACGTTAAACCAGGTGTGAGGGTATGAAATCTCGGTCAGAGCCACCTGCCAAGGGCCCTCTAAATCAATATGTTGGGCTAAATCCACGTGGAAACTGGAGCCGGTATTATTTTTAAATACCCCGAGGCTGGCGTTGGAGGGAAGGGTGATGTAAAACCCCTCGCTCAGACGCTGATCCATGGTGTTGCGGTAGAATGAAGGCCCCGGCCTCGACGCGCGTAGCTTTTATACATCCTTCAGCTCCGAGGCCTTGACCCAGCTGTTGAATTTCTCGGGCCAGTTTTTCCAGCGTACAAAAACCTGTTTTTCACCCCTGACGGTGCGCCGCTTCAGAATTTCTTCCACTCCGTACAGTCTGTCTTTAGCCATTTTTACTTTCTGCAGCTCCGCCTCATAAAACGAGCCCTGTATAGGTTCTCCGTCATAATCTTGGAGCCTGTATACGGGGGGAGAACGAGGAATGCTGTCGGAGACTGTAAACACTTCGTCCGTAAAACTCTGCTCGTATTTTTTATCAAACACGCCTCTCAGCTTGGATATTCTGACAAAATCCCCCTTCTTGAACTTCATCTTTACTTTGTCCATGTGCCGGGAGGGAAACGTGCCGTACAGGTTTTGAAACACTTGGTAGGCGTTCTCAGAGGTCACCTGCATAGGCGTCATTTTTATACTTTTGTGATAGCTGTGGTTATAGCTTTTCACCAGATCTTGTAAGACGTTGAGGTATCGTCGGGTGTTGCTGGCCGTAAAATATCTCCACATTCTAGTTTTTAAAGTATGATTAAATCTTTCAATCACCGAGGCCTTCAGGTCACTGGCTGTGGCAAAATGAACTATACTGTGTTTCTTCATCAAAGCCTCAAACTTCTTGTTAAAAAATTCTTTACCGGCATCCGTTTGCAGTTTTTCTGGTTTCTGACTGTCTTTGAAGACGGATTCAAAAGCCGTCACCACCTCGTCGGCTGTTTTTTTTCTTCAGAGCACGTACGTAAGCCTTTTTTGAAAATACGTCTATGACCGTTAATAAATACTTGAACCCGTCGTTATGTTCCTCCAAGGCTTGCATGTCACAGAGGTCGGCTTGAAATTGGTTTAAAGGCCTAGGTACAAAAACTCTGTTTCTGGTAAAATGTGTTCTGGCTGGTTTGTGCAGAGTGTAAGCGTCCTGCTCCGATAAAAAAATCGGTGACGGTTTCGAGCTTGACTTTCTCACCCCTTTCATCATGCACACCCCTGCGGAGTCGTTCTACTCCTCCGAAGCTACGTGGATGGGCTGGGTTGTAATACACTCTTTTCATGAGCCGTTTCTCAGCCATCCTACCTTCTAAGACCTCCGAGGTTTTACTGAACAATAATGACGCTGTGCGGCTTCTTTATTTTATTTTTTTTTATTTTTTTTTTGTTCGGGAACAGAGCATAACACAAGATGCAGTAATGTAAAATACAAAAAATCAAGAACGGTTATCAAGGTAAAACTACACATACAATATGAAAAAGCAAGTAACAGTTATCAAGGTAAAACTGCATATAAAATATGAAAAAACTAACTTTTTATCACTTTTAAAGCTAGGTATAAAATTGAGTTACCAAAGTAGGTATGAATAACATTGTGTAAGCTCCTCAATTCAGTCATGGTATTTACAGTTAGGTTGTTTTGCATATAGTAACAGGTCACATCAACAAACAAGGTGTACAGGCTAAACAGATGACAGACATTTACATTGTCAGAGTCTTTGGTCCATTCTTTTACAATTTGTTCAAAGGTTTCTGACAAACCGGATAAGCTTAAACACGCGGTGCGGAGTACAATTACTTCCCATGGTATATATACAGACTGGGAGCGCACTTTGTTTAGAATGTTTTCCAGTTGTCGGGTTTCTGCAGTCGTTGCAAAATCGTCGGTGACTCTGTGTGTTGAAATTCTGTTTTTAATAACCCAGTCCAGAAGCTCGGTTAACTGACCGAGGACCATTTGGTCCTCTACGTAGGTCGTTAATTTTCTCCAGTAATTGCCCATTTTGTAAAAACAGAGCTAATGACCTTTCCAGTAGTTGGTTACCGATCGAAGTTGTCCAATTTTCACCACGTCCTCTCCGACCAGATTGTCGTACATTTCATGGATGGCCTCGTTGATCCACTTCTCCGATTTCAACTCGTGTAAAAGAGTCTCTGCCACGCATCTAACTTTGTCGTCTTGAGCTTGGATGTTGCGAAGGATGAGCAGACGTTGAATAGCGGGAATGAACCGAGGGCTGCAGAGTAGCTTCATCAGTCCGTGAAAGTTGTCCCGGTAGAAATCTTCTTCGAGCACTTCCAGACACGGGTGTTCTCTCTGGCTAGGATGGTTGACGCTACACCCGAAGCAGTTTTCACGCCGGTACTTGTGAAGACTCAGGTTGAGCAGATGGAGTACGGCTGACTTTACAGCGTTGATGAACACCGACGACACCCAGCCGTCGATTTCATCCCCCGGGCCTTGAGCCCCGTCCGGCGAAGATGGAGGAGGAGAGGGAGGTAATGCCGGGGAGGAGGTTCGTTGAGAGGCTGGAACCTCACAGTCCTCGACGCCGTCGTCCTCTACGTCCGAGCCGTCATCCGCTACGTTCGAACCGTAGGACTGAGGCGATGGGGACCGTGAAGAGTCCTCGATACCCTCGTCCGACCCGTAGGACGGTGGTGAGGGGGATGTGGAAGGGTTGGAACCTGAGAGTCGTCGATGTCGAGGTCCTCTATATCCGACCCGGAGGGGGATGAGGAGGCGGAAGAGGAGGAGGAGCCGCTAGGTGGTTCACGCGGACCTGGAGAGTGATCCGGAGACGGAGATCGACTCTGGGGTTCATCCTCGGCCGTCTGTGGTGGGGAGGAGGGGAAGTAGGACGAAGAGGCCTCCGTACCCTGGGACCCGTTCCCCCAGCAGGATAATAGACATTTTTGTTGGTAGCACCGCATCTTGTCAGAAGTGTTGATCGTCCGGAGGATATCGGAAAGTCTCTTGGCGCTCTCCTTATATCCTTGTAGAGGTACGGCTAAGGTACGGAAAAGGGGTGGGGTTGAGGGTGACGAAGGTGCGGTCTAGAATAACAGAGTTTTTTTCACCGCCACAGTGTCTCTCCAGTTACGACAGCTGTGGAAGAGAGAGCTAATTTTTTCAGCTATTTTTTCCATCTTTTCCACCCAGACAGTGTAAGGCAGAGCCAGCAATGTGCGGAATACGCCGCAGTCTGAATTAAAACACTCCAAGACAAAGCCCTCCGCAGCGTTGTTGTTCCCTGATGTGCGCAAGCTGGCACGGAGGAACCATCGACCGGATGCTACGGTTTTCGACTGCCACACAGCGCTGAAAATTATCTTTTTCTGAGAAAGTTCGACGTCGGTGGGAAAAGATCGTACTTTGGCACGTTTAGCCGGTGTAGGTTCATCTTCCTCCGCTTCTTCCTGACAAGGGGGTTGCCTGGCGCCACCGAGTCCCTGACGCGGTACCACATATTTCAACAACGCCCAGTCGTTGGAAGTCAGCGTAGCTGCGGCTGTGTGTGATTCTAGCGTTTCATCATCATCCAGCTGGTACATACACAGTTCTCCCGTCTCGTACCTGAACACGTACCCCCAGCGTCCGCACATTCCGTAGTGTGCTAGAGACCATTCCTCACGCAGCGACTCGGACGGCGGCATCTGGGTTCGACATAGATAAACTATGTTTCTCTGAGGCGCCTTCCCAAACGAAGGTAATTCTTGAAAGAGCGTTATAGGCGTTTCGCTAATAAGCGATGTAGATGTGAATAGCCTCTTGGTTGTCTTACGCCGTAGACCCATAATTTCTTCTTCGGATGTGTTCGGAACCACGTTCCCGATGATATTGTTGGTTTCAATGGAATTAGACATTCTCAGAAGCGTTTGTTTCTTGTTTTTGTTTTTTTGTTTTTTTCTGTCGTCCCTGATGTCAGATTCTGGCTCTTAAGGAATCCTAGTCGGCATATTCCCCGCCCCCTTTTCAGCCTCCCAATTTCATTGGTTCGCTCAGAGGAGGGACTTTTTCTGTGAATCTCTAGCGGAAACTTTATTTTCTAACATAAATAAATAAATGCTATATTTAAACGTTTTTTATTTCTTCAAACGATAACGGGGTTGGTAAAAATATACTACTTGGTTTGTTTCTTGACACATTTCAGTTGTAGAGAACAGTGTAGGATTCAATTTTGGTATGATATTTTTTAAAACAAAGTATTCTGCAGGATAAGGCTCCCACAGCATGTCCTGCACTTCGTTGCTAGCGCTGTAGTATAGCTCGTGATCATCTTCCACCGATTGCCGTGTACGTAAACACAGGGACTTGTAATATTGGCCTGCTATGTCCATTTCTGACTCTGTGTCCGGTTCTATGGATCTTTAAACCATCAACCCTCAGGTTGTCTCTGTATATAATGGGGGACCCTTGGCTGAATTGTGTGTGTGTGTGTGTGTGTGTGTGTGTGTGTGTGTGTGTGTGTGTGTGTGTGTGTGTGACAAGGAGAGGGAGGGGTGGTGGACTCACAGCATGTGTGTGACAAAGAGAGGGTGAGCTCTTATGGTAATGTGCTTTACGTTTCTCTCACACAGTCATCAGGACTTGTTGCTTGTTAATAAGTATGGATGATGACGTACTCCTTTAATATACACCCCTCACCCTTTGGGAAAGCACATTACGTCAGCATAACATCCCCCTGACCCCCTCCCTCCCTAACCCCCCCGACCCCCCCCCCCCCCGACCTTGGTGACCTATAAACCTTGAGGGGGTGATCCATCAAAAATTTTGATGTTTTGTGGTGTATATACTCTCTCATATTTTTTCTTTAAAGTATACCTTTTGCACTTCTATTGGAAGACTGAATGGGTACATAATATTCTGAAATATTTTATATGTATATAATTTCATAGCAGCTCATTAAAGTTCTTAATATAGTCTCAAAATTAATGGATGAAAAGATGAGCACCTTTTAAAAACACAGGTAAATATTTATTTAAAACACACAGAAAAACTTATTATACTTTTATACTTAAAAATCGTAAAAAATTTGAAATATATTAAAAACTACATACAAATATTTTAAAATTATCTACAAAATATTCAAATGTACAGCGTTCATCCGGTGTCCTTGCCCCTGTCCTGGCTCTGCTTCTTCCTTATCTCTGCCCTGAGCACAGCTCTTTTAGTCCGTGCAGAGACAGTCTGGGCAAGTCTGAGCTTCTTTTCAAGAGGGCTTATGCTCACCATAACCCTCTTGAAACGCTCTTCCTGCAGCTTCCTTGGTGTCTGTTGAGAAAAGATAAAAACACACTTATTTTCCTGGTTGCAATCATTTACATGCTTCAGTGCTACAAAGGCATCTGGCACTACTTTACTTACTCTTTCCCTTTGGCTGCTGGATTTGCTGCTTTTGGAGCTTCCCACCATGCTCCCCGACTCGCTCTCCCCTTCTTCTGAGCCATTTCCTCCTCCAAGACAGAGTCCCCCGATTCCTGGTAAGGAACCGCCTCGTCATTTCCACTGCTGCTGCTCTCAGTAGTGTCCTCAATGCGAGCATGGCGGACCCTCTTCTTGGAGGCCTTTGGAGCTGAAGTGGAGGCAGCTCCGCCTGTTGATGGCCCGGATGGGGATGCCGTTGTCGCCTCCTCAAACAGCCTCCTCATTTCTCTCGACTGCTGAACATCCAAG
The DNA here is from genome assembly GCF_021018895.1 of Seriola aureovittata. Classification (NCBI taxonomy): domain Eukaryota; kingdom Metazoa; phylum Chordata; class Actinopteri; order Carangiformes; family Carangidae; genus Seriola; species Seriola aureovittata. The sequence continues at coordinate 904,858 of NC_079385.1, read as the reverse complement.
TTCAGTGCATAATATTTATCTGCAGTTGCAGTATTATGGCACATGAACTTTGCCATTTTGGCTCGGATGTCCGCCGAGTGCATGTTCTTGGCCTGGAGATAGTAGAAGAGAAGGACAAAGAGATTGGTAGTGTTAGAAAAATCTGAAAGAGGTTTGATTGCAACTCTGCTTTAGGACAAGCGGGTGAAGAGAACTCACATGGGTTGAAACCGCTGTCCTCCATGTGTCGAACCATGTTTTTCAGCGGTCCTTTCCCCATTGTGAAGAACACGTGGTTGGTTGGGGGGTTGAGCTTCTCGCGCAGGTCCAATCATTGGCGCAGCCAGTCGAACTCCTCGGGCTCAAAATAAATTTGAGCCATGCCATAGTCACGGCTTGTCTTGTGTTCGCTAACCTGCAAAATGCAGACAACACATACAGACCAATTAAAACCAAACATTTCCAGTGAAAATCTAATCATAACCACACATCAGTAAAGACCCTCATACTCACACAGACAGCGTGACCACCGTTCTGGGAGTCCGACTTGGCTTCCTCCACTTCTTGGAGCTGCATATTCGTCAAAACCCCCGTCCTGTGGCCGTATGTTGAGGCAACCAACGCAGAGAAATAGCCATAAAAACGATGCCGGAGCTGCATCGAGTTGTCCTCGGTCATTTCATCTGAAGAGGACATAGCAAAAGTCAGAACCCAGACACAGTTTATGCACCTTGGGGACACACCGATCCACGCACAGATTTCAATGCCGATCATATTCACTCGCCAAGCAGCTCCGGGATCCTTGCCCTACAGAGGCTCCTGCACCTGGCCAGGGTCTCCCGGGATACGACCCTGGCCGTTTTCTCGGCCTTGACCTTAATTTGGTGCAGGGTGACCTTTCGGGTGATTTGGGCGAGGGCAGCTCTCACAGCACGGATGACTCCGAATTTCTGACTTTGTGAAAGTCTAGATTGGGGCGGCGGCGTTTCCTTCAGGTATTTAAGGAACTGATACACGTTCCTTAAATACATATTGGCAGTTGTAATGGTTTTCCCCTGCTGCAGCAGTTCCTCTACCCATCTGAAAGAGCACAGGTTGGATTTAGCCACTTCTCACAGGCTTCATACTCAGATAACAGAAAGCGATATGGAGAGACAAACTTACTTAGTTATCTAAAAACGACCACGTGTGCAGTTGAGTTGCACCCATGGCCATGTAAAACAGAAAGGATTTGACCCTGCCCACACGAGATAAGCAATTCTCCAGGTGCTTCCTCGATGGGCAGGTGCCTTCCAGCTGATCAGAAAATGTTTTGATGTAATTTGCTGTACAACACAAAAAATTGGGAATGTTAGAAACTTTTAATCGGAACCTGACCATTTACCATCACTCACATGCTTGTGTTTTCTCTTACATATGGAATTGGGGAAAATCAGCATTTTTGCCGCAGAGGAGGAGCCGCTTCCCTGGAACAAGACCCTTGCAGTTCCCTGCAGAGGGTCCGTCCTTGGGCTGGAGCTCCTACCAACGCTGGGTTTTTGCCGTCTTGCAGCTTCCTGCTGCTGCTGCTCGCCAGGGGCCTGCTGCTGCTGCTGCTGCTCACCAGGGGCCTGCTCGTCCTGGTGCTGTTGGCCATGGCACAGTGGCGGCTGCCTAGCTTGCCTCTGCTGGGGGTATGCTGCCGCTGCTGGATTCCCCCACTTGCACCTTCTCTGGGGTCATTGGAGTCACTATCAGTGCTCAACCCCAGCTCGAATTCAGATGGCTGTCCAACGATAGACATAGAAAGAATGATTACGTTGACCAATTCTGTATATACACTTGTCAAACACAAACATAACCAGCTCAACTCACCAAGTTAGGCATCCCTCTGAACGTAAGGAGCCGACGGTGCTTTTTCAACAATTTTTTGTACTTCAGTCTAAGTGACTGAAGCTCTTTTGAAAGCACCGCCGCTTTCTCTTTCTGCGTCTTGTAGCTGCCGTACCACTCTTGGAGACGCTGTTTACACTCCTGGTCAATGCAAGTAATATCGTCTCCAATGGGTAGGTCAGGGGCCCCTCCCTCCTGCTGCTCTGCCCCCTCCTCTTCCTCAAGGTCCAAGGAAGTGACCATCGGGACCGACGGGTGAGAGGCCCTCAAAGCAGCCAGGAGTCGGATCGTCTTAGCTCTCCTTGCCCCGTCCAAATAGCTCTCGCTTTCGGACTTTGATATTTCTGGATGTCCCTCGGTCAGGTGCCTGTCAAGTCTGCTGCTCTTGTACGAGCAGCCCATGACGGGACATGCCTGATCCCGGATGTTGACCCGTTTTGTCACCAGCTGGAGGATGATCTTCCTCTCCTGGAGGTTTTTGATGTTATGTTGCCTCGTCAGGTGGTGGGACATCGCAGCATACATCTTGCTGCACAGGGGGCAGGGAGAGCTGTTCTTGGGCATGGTCATTTCTGAAGAAAACAAACACAGGTTATGATCATGATGATATGACAAATGGGAACACTGATACCACACTCTAATGTAAGCCAAATGTCAAAAAATGGACTGTAATAAAATGACTGTGCGAATTTTGACATTTGCCATACATTTGCATGGGGAAAAAATGTTCCCAATTGTCAAAATGACAGTCTGAATTTTGACATTTGCCATACATTTGAATGGGCTTTCATTTAGCCCAAATGTCAACTCAAAAGCCCAAAAAAGGCTCTCTCCCTGGGCTTGGGTGTCTGACAATTGGGACCACTCACAGCCCATTGTAATGTATGGCAAATGTCAAAATTTGCACTTTAGCATTTTGACAACAGAGTACCATGACCACGAAACATTAAGTGGGGTACCATGACCACGAATGTTCCCAATATTCAAAATGACTAAGTGCAAATTTTGACATTTGCCATACATTTGAATGGGCTTTCATTTGGCCCAAATGTCAACTCAACAGCCCAAAATAGGCTCTCTCCCTGGGCTTGGGTGTCTGACAATTGGGACCACTCACAGCCCATTGTAATGTATGGCAAATGTCAAAATTTGCACTTTGGCATTTTGACAATTGGGAACATTTTTTCCCCATGCAAATGTATGGCAAATGTCAAAATTTGCACTTTGGCATTTTGACAATTGGGAACAGTTTTTCCCCATGCAAAAGTCAAAATTTGGACTTTGGTCGATTCGTGGTCATGGTACCCCACTTAATGTTTCGTGGTCATGGTACCCCTTTTAATGTTTCGTGGTTATGGTACCCCGTTTAAAGTTTCGTGGTCGTGGTACTCCCTGCAACATACTGATGCTGTAGTCTCAACAGCCCAGTTTCGTGCCCCTGGTACTCTGAAGTCAAAATGACAAAGTCCAAATTTTGACATTTGCCATACATTTGAATGGAGTCTCAGTGTTCTAAATTGTCAAAATGACAATGTCAGAATTTTGATATTTGGCATACATTTGAATGGGTCTCCAAATTTAGGATATTAATTTTCCCAAAAAAATTTGTACAATTTCCTCAAGTGTTCATGATTCTTACTGCCACTACACTCACCTCTAAAATACAACTTCTACCTAAATGTGAAACAAAAGGAACAGACAACTCACTTTCTCTGCTGTAGAGTAGGGATCTATTCAGCTATGGTTTGATGGGTCGTCAGCCACTCCAACACTAAACTAAAGCTGCAATCACAAAGGGGGAAGGGTGAGACATTGCTACAGGCAGAGTGAAACTTGAAAACTGCTCACACAAACTCTTCACACATAGAGTGAAAGTTAAAGTTCTGGAGTAAAGAGGAGCCTCAATTGAGAAAATATTTCAGTTTCACATTTATATCTTGGATATAAATGTTCTCCAATAAAACCTATTCACTGCACATCAGCATCATGAGTGAAACTGAGTGGAACTTTAAACAACACTTTTACTACTACACTATTACTACTACTACTAAACATTGGTACACACCCTTTAACTTTAGCTTACTTGTTATCATGTAACTCTTTAACTGTAGTACATTCACACAAATAAATGATTCACAACATTCACTGTAAAAGGCAAAAAGTTGAGTTAAATGTGGAGGAGAGGAGAAGCACATCTTACCTTGTGAAAATGCTGGTGAAGAGTGAGAGATGAGAAAAGTAAGGGGGGGAGGGCAGGTTTTCTCTCCTCTCCTGATTGGTCCCTCGTCGCTACCTAGGATAACAACCGATGACACCAATCAGAGCTCTCTGATTGGCTGACAATGCATGGTGAACTTGAGGTGACCTGAGAGTGGAAAATACCCGACCTGCACCCAATTTCAAAGTGATGTACAAATTTTGACATTTGCCATACATTTGTGTGGGGAAAAAATGTTCCCAATGGTCAAAATTTTGACATTTGGAATACATTTGAAGGGATTCTCAGTGTTCCTGATTGTGAAAATGAAAAAGTCCAAATTGTGACATCTGGAATACATTTGAATGGATTCTCAGTGTTCCACATTGTGAAAATGACAAAGTGCACCCCTTTCAAATGTATGACAAGTGTCAAAATGAGGGAAAATATAAGGGTTGACAATTGGGAACATTTTTACCCCATTCAAATGTATGACAAGTGTCAAAAATTAGGGAAAACATAAGGGTTGACAATTGGGAACATTTTTTCCCCATTCTAATGTATGACAATTGTCACAGAATGAATGAGGGGCTGACAAATGGGAACATGGGCACCCCATTCTAATGTATTCCAATTGTCAGAATTTTGACATTCCTCATACACATGAATTGGATCTCAGTTTGCCCAAATGTCAACTCCACAGCCCAATGAAGGCTCTCTGCTTTGGGCTTGGGTTCTTGAGTTTCGTGCCCCTGGTACCCTAAATGACAAAATCAGAATTTTGACAATTGGAATACATTTGAATGGATCTCAGTTTGCCCAAATGTCAACTCCACAGCCCAATGAAGGCTCTCTGCTTTGGGCTTGGGTTCTTGAGTTTCGTGCCCCTGGTACCCTATCTTGAACCTTGACAACATCTAAAATTTGACATTTCACATACATTTGAATGGGGTCTAGATTGGCCCAAATGTCAACTCCACAGCCCAAAAGACCCTCTCTCCTTGGGCTTGAGTATCTGAGACAATTGGGAAGACTGAAAGCTCATTCACATGTATTGAAAGCGTCAAAATTCAAACTGTCATTTTTTACAAACAACTAAGTAAGTAATGACTAAGTCTGAATTTTGAAATTTGCCATACATTTGAATGGGTTCCCAAATGTGGAAAACGCAGCCAAGGGGGGGCTCGAAACCGGCCTACAGCTCCCCGCTTAGGGCACCCCAAAGCCAGGCAACATGTTCGGAGACTACTGGGTGACCCTTTCTGGAAGTCCCTGTTCTTGAAAACTGGGTTTCTGAAATCGTGCGAAGCGTACTTTGAAAAACAGGTATACACTGCCAAGCACCAAGGTTTCGGACCCCTTCTAAGGGGTTCGAGGCGAATGACTAAGTCGCTGAGCCACCCCTTCTCTACCCCTTCCTCAGTCGAAAATGACAGTGCAAAAATCAAACTTCGTGGTCGTGGTACACCACAGAAAAAGACTGTCATTTTCACAGTAGGGTACCATGACCACGAAAAATTAAATGGTGTACCATGACCACGAAACATTAAATGGGGTACCAGGGACACAAAACATTGAACGGGGTACCAGGGGCACGAGAGTCAAGAACCCGAGCGCACGGAGGAGAGCCTTCAGTGGGCTGTGTAGTTGACATTTGGGAACACTGAGACCCCTCAGTCCAAAATTTGGACTTTGTCATTTGGAAAGGCACTGGAAAAAGCCCATCCCCCACTCAGCTGCAAAGTGAAGTTCAAAATTTGACATTCAGCATACATTTGAATGGGGTTTGATTTGTCCCAATTGTCCCAAAGAAGGTCAAAAGTTCAGCCTCGTTAAGGCCTTGTTAAAGTCATTTCAGTGGCCTCTGCAAATGCTACAGAGATGGAACCTTTTCCACTCATATGCTTATGTTTCACTGAACACCTGACATCAATTTGGTGCCCCTGGGTGCATGCTAAGGTCCCAAAATGACAGTTCAAAGGTCAATGAGTAGGCAGTTTCCCCTTATGTCAAATTTGACAAACGGGTCATTTCACTGAAAATTCATTAGTTTTCTTTAAGCTAGAAAGTTGGAACCTGTTCCACCTGTATATTGATGCTTCCCTGAACACCTGGCATGAATTTGGTGCTCCTGGGTGCATGAGAAATGCCCGAAATAACAGGTCAAAGTTCAACGAGTAGGCAGGTTTCCCATATGTCAATTTTGACATTTGGGAACACTGCACTATTAATATTTAGTGTCATATCTTCTGGAATAAAGGTCCTAGAAACCTCAAATTTAGAATAAATATTGTGAGGGGGACCTAGCATAAGATTGCATCATCAAATCCCCTCTGAGTCATTTAGAAACAGGATTATCATTTTGCAACTTTTCAAGTGAGCATGGTGTAAGGGTCTACATGTCTTAGAGGCCTTTTCAAAGTTGGTCAGATAGGTGTAAATCTTTTTCTACATATACCAGAAGGATGATTTTTTTAATATGTTGTTGCCAAGACTAAATTGAACAGATTTGTCTTTGATCTGACCTTCTAGCATGTATCGTTAGAGCAGGGGAAGCGTTGACAATTCACATACATTCAATGCAAAATTTTGCTAGAATAAATGAATGGAGTTTAATACCCAATTGTCACACATGTAAAGGCCTGTAACTTCATCAAAAATTGCTCAATTTACTTGAAAATTGAATATGCATGAGATCTTTGACCCCCCTTTATAGCAAATCAAGTCCTGTTTCTGTAGACCCTTTGCTTTCCTATTTTCTTACAGGAGCATAGCAGGAGAGTGGAACAAAGTCAAAAGTATTCATCAGCATGTCTTATACAACATATTTTAATTTCAGAACTTTTACTTGATATTGAATGTGTGAAAAAAGTTTTTTTCACTTGGGAAAATGTAATGTAAGGGAAAGTTAAAAAAAAAAGAAGTGAGAATTTTGACAATTGGCATACATTTGAATGGGGGACCAATGTTCCCAATTGTCATTCAAACACTCCAGCAGGCTCCAAGCCGTCTGGGCACTTGAGAGTGGCGGGAAACCCCGCAAATCGAATGACCACGAATCGACCAAAGTCCAAATTTTGACATTTGCCATACGTTTGCATGGGGAAAAAAATGTTCCCAATTGTCAAAATGATTAAGTGCAAATTTTGACATTTGCCATACGTTTGCATGGGGAAAAAATTTTCCAAATTGTCAAAATGAGTAAGTGCAAATTTTGACATTTGCCATACATTTGCATGGGGAAAAAATGTTCCCAATTGTCAAAATGACTAAGTGCAAATTTTGACTTTTGCCATACATTTGCATGGGGAAAAAATGTTCCCAATTGTCATTCAAACACTCCAGTAGGCTCCATGCCGTCTGGACACTTGAGAGTGGCGGGAAACTCCCACAACCCCCCCACCCAACCCAGCTTGGGGGGAAACCCAAGCTGGGTTGGGACATTTGCCATACATTTGAATTTCATTTGGCCTAAATGTCAACTCCACAGCCCAAAAAAGGCTCTCTCCCTGGGCTTGGGTGTCTGACAATTGGAACCATTGACAGCCCATTGTGATGTATGGCAAACGTCAAAATTTCGGACTTTGTCATTTTGACATCAGAGTACCAGGGCCACGAAACTGGGCTGTGGAGACTACAGCATCAGTATGTTGCAGGGAGTACCATGACCACGAAACTTTAAACGGGGTACCATAACAACGAAACTTTAAACGGGTTACCATGACCACGAAACATTAAGTGGGGTACCATGACCACGAATCGACCAAAGTCCGAATTTTGACATTTGCCATACATTTCAATGGCCTTTCATTTGGCCAAAATGTCAACTCCACTGCCCAAAAAAGGCTCTCTCCCTGGGCTTGGGTGTCTGACAATTGGGAGCATTCACAGCGCATTGTAATGTATTGCAAATGTCAAAATTTGGACTTTGACAGTTGGGAACACAAGGACCCCATGTAAATGTATGTGGATCGACATGACAGATGACAAAGTATGCTTTTGGCAGATATTTTCATATTTCTGAATACGTAATAGAGGCTTTTCCATGTTAATCAAGCATGAATACACATATCCAACGATGAATGCCAGAATCCAGTGACTTCTGGAGCTTAAATATGTAATTTTATGAAAAACTACACATAGTTTTTCCCAAATGTCAATAATAAGCCTCATTGTCATAAGCAGCCTTCATTGTCAACCCTGTCAATAATATTCTATTTTGGACGTTTGAGGAAATTGTTCCCATTCGTCAATAAGTTTACCTAGTGACAAATGGTAATGGTACCCTCTCCGTAGGATATTGACTGTAAGTACAACTTTTGCCCTTTTGTCAAAAGTTTTCCCTAACGTCCCCATTCAATGTATGAGAAATGTCGGCCACATTGACATTGTGGTGTATTTTTGACAATGGCAGTACAAATGAATGGGATTCCACTGCCATTTGGGAAACTTTCCCTAAGAGGAGCCATGAGTGGAGGGTCTTACTTCCTAGGGCCATGAGGAAGAGCAAGGATTTGACCCGGCTCACATGCGAGAAAGCATTCTGCCAACTTCTCTTGATTTAGCTGTCCAACAACAGAGAAAGAATAATTATGTTGACCAATGCTGTGTATAGATTTCTCAGACTCTAACCTGGCCAGCTCAACTCACCAAATCAGAATACTGAGCTCCATCTCAAGCACCTCTGCTTTCTCCTTCATGGATTTGTATGAGTTATACTAATCCTGGAGGTGCTTCTTAAATGCTATGCTCTGGCAACTTTGGTCATCCTCTGGAGGTCCAGTCAATGCCTCTTGCTCCTCTTCCTCCTCCTCCTGTCCCTCCAGGTCCAGGGAAGTGGCCATTGGGACAGTTGGGGAGCTTGCCCTCAAGGCCCCCAGGAGGCTGATGGTCCGCCTTGTTCTCACAATGTCTAATTGGGTCTCTCTCTCAGCCTTTGAAAGCTCAGGGTGTTCTCCAATCAGGTGCTTGTCCAGTGTCATGCTCTGATATGAGCAGATTTTGACATTTCAATTACATTTGAATGGGGTGTCAGTTCTCCCAAATGGACCCATACAAGTGAAAAGTTCAGCCTCGTTAAGGACATGTTACAGTCATTTCACAGGCTTTTTTAAAGGATAGAAAGTTGCAACCTTTCCAATCGTATCCTGCTTTTGCTCTGAACAGCTAATATGAATTTGTTGGTCTTGGGTGCAGGTTAACAGCCCAAAATAACAGTTCAAAAGCTCAAAAAGTTGCCAGGTTTCCCTTATGTCAATTCTGACATTTGGGTAATTTCTCTGAAAATTCATGTTTTCATAAAGCTAGAAAGTTGCAACCTTTCCCACGTGTATGTTGGTGTTGCCTTGAACAGCTGACATGAATTTGGTGCTCCTGGGTGTATGTTAAAGGCCCAAAATAACAGTTCAAAGGTCAAAAAGTCACCAGGTTTCCCTCATGTCAACTTTGACATTTGGGAACACTAGACAGTTTCAATGTCATATTTTCTCATATTAAAGAAGGTATAAGAAGCCCCAGATTTTGCACAAATATGTGGGAAATTCCTTGGAAATTGCACTACACACCTTATTTTTACCCCTTATATAGCACATTTGTCAGAACCAGGCACACAAGGTATGGACTTAAAGATGCACGACTCGCCACCACAAGAAGAGTTGTGCAAAACAGTTTATTGTAAAGAGCAGGCAGAGGTATCCAAAGAATGTCAGGCAAAACTCTGACCTGGTGTTCTTGACCCAGCTGCCTGTTTTTTCGAGTCAAACAGTCAAAGAAACATGAAGGGGATGGCTGGAACAGTCACACAGGGGTAAAGATGATCTATCAAGGGAGTCAGGGAGAGGAGTGTACCTATATCTAGGAGAAACAAAGGTGCACAGGTGGAACTGGTTGGGTAATTAACTCAGCTGAGGCAGGGCAGGTAATCACAGAGACAGACAGACAAGACCTAGGAGCAGGAACTGGATGTGACAACATGTCCTAATTTCTATAGACCCTTTGCTTTCCTATCTTCTTTCAGGAGCATACTTTGGGAGTGGAACAAAGTCAGAAATAGTCAGCATCAACTCTTATACAACATATTTTAATTTCAGAGCTTTTACTTGATAGCTTTTGACATTTGGGAACATTGACACCCCATTCTAATGTAAGCCAAATGTCAAAATATGGACTTTTTTGCAAAATGACAGTCTGAATTTAGACATTTAACTGTCATGTTTTGCCATGGCAGACACTTTTAGTTAGTTTTATTTTGGACTTTTTGCACTTCCTGTTTTTTTTGTAATTGGTTTCCATGTGTGTCAGTGTTTTTGCTTCCTGTCTTGGTCCTGTGTCTGTGGTGATTGTCTGCCCCGCCCTAATGTGTTTCACCTGTGTGCAATCACCTCTGCCTCCTGTGTCTATATAGTCTTTGTGCTCACCTTTGTCTGTGTCGGTTTGTCTGTTTAGTTCTGGGTTTGTTTACGTCCTATTGTGTTCATATCTGTCCATGTCACGTTCACGTCTGGATTTTTGATTAAATAAACTTGCCTGCACCGTCTCCCAAGAGTTGACTGCAATTGGGTCCAACTTACCTCGCAAACCTCGTGACATTAACATACATTTGAATGGGGCCTCAGTGTTTCCGACTGTCCCTCAACCCTCCATCAGGCTGGACCCATGTTACACAGACATTTGAGTCTGGGAAAAACCCAGAGTTTGAAATTTGACAATTAGCATGCATTTGAATGGGGTCTGAGTGTTCCCAAATGGACCCAGACAAACAAGGCTGAACTATTGATCAATGTCATTTCACTGGGTTTAGTGAAGGCTAGAAAGCTGAAACCTTTTTCCAATTGTATACTGGTGTTGCACCGAACGGCTGATATGAATGTGTTGGTCCTGGGTGCATGTTAAGGGCCCAAAATAACAGTTCAACGTTCAGAGTTGCCAGGTTTCCCTTGTCAACTCTTACATTTGGTTAATTTCACTGAAAATTCATATGTTTTCATAAAGCTAGAAAGTTGCAACCTTTACCACTTGCCCTGGACAGCTGACATGAATTCTCCAGTTGGTGCGTAATCTGACTGAGATAGCAAACAAGTAAAGGTGGGGTCTCCTGGTAGCAACATTAAAGTTCCTATCATTTGCTCATCACCAGAAAAAACAAAACAAAACAGAAATAACAAAAACAAAAAAACAATTAAAGAAGTTTTTGGAAAATGTTTTTAAAGATCATTCTGTTTAAAAGTCATTTTTTATATTTTCATTTTTTTTTTTATAATCATAATTTTTCACCAGAACTGTACTGTTTTACAAATGACTGGGCGGCCCACAGGTTGGGAATCACTGGCCTAGACCACTCTGCAACAAGCTACCTGCTTTTCCAAGAAAAATGGACCTTTGCCAATAAAGCCACTCAATACAGATGAAGATTAAAATAGGTTGGTGTGCATTTGAGAAGACCTGCAATCCAAAAACATTGACAATATTAGTTACATTGATGCCATATTACACTGGCTACTTCAGAGAAAATCTCATTAAAATAAGATTGCTTGAGTGCGTCTTAAAGAGTCAGTTAAAGTGAAAAGAAGGTCAAAGCTTAGAGAATGTGATAATTGTGTTATTCATTATTGTTTTTCTCTGACTCTAGACATGTCACTCTGTGATGGCTTACTGTCAAGGATTTTGGATGTGTCGTGGAAATTTTCTGCTCTTGGTGAAGAATGAAATAGAGACTTCCGTCGGCCGACAATGTTTTATTTTCTTTGCAAAGAAAAGGTCAATCAACGTGCGAGCGGTTCAAAATGAAGAAAGACCCCGAGCATGGGGAAACTTGAACATTTATACCTGAGGGAAAGGCCCACCCCTGTTGTGTGTTTCACATCCTTTGTCTGTTGTGGGGTCGGCGTCTTACCTTTTGTCTCTCGCAGGTATTGGCACCGACCCCCTTGAAGTGTGAAGTTAAGAGGTCTAGCCCACACAATTTAAAATACAAAAGGGTTTGAATATTGATGGGAAAGTGAGAGGTTGGGTGTCTCAGGTAGTTGAAATGCAGAGGAATTCAATTTACTAATACAATTAAAAGTCTGATATCTTGGTGAGAAGGTGGGAGGTTGGATATCTTACAAAGAAGTTGAAATTACAATTACAATTCTCCCTTTTGATTATTAATTAATCACAACTGAAGAGAAAAATAATAATAATAAGAAGAATATTTACAAAATCAAATAAATGAAATGAAGTTATGATAAGGAAATAAAATAAAATAAAACAAAACAAGAGGTGAGGTAATCATTATTACATAGAATGTTATAAAATAAAACAAAAATTCGATCGAGTGATGTAAAATGAAAGAAAAACAAAGTTGGGATAAAATGTAGTGAAGGAAAAAAAAAAAAAAAAATTAAAGTCAATTGATAATCAAAATAAAATAAAATCATCATCAAACAAAGTAAAATCAAATGAACAAGCAAAAGAAAAGTCAATTGTGCAAAATCAAATGAAAGTATAAGAAAGAAAAGAAAGAAAAACAAAACAAAAGTATGATCTAAGCCTAACTAGTCAATAATCAATCAATTTTGAATAAAATCTCAACTGTCCTCTTTGTTTGGAGGGGGCAAGGTGAGTTGTGGTGGACTACATCATTTTAGAAGTGCTTTTTGATATGAGTGATTTGATGGTTGACTTGGGCGTGTTCCAGGTGGCTGGAGATGTATATCCGTTTCTGTGGTTCCGTTGGCGACGTTGTCCTTCAGTAGGAGGGGTCCTTGTGTGATCTCGACAGTGATGAGGGAGAAGGTCCATGGGATGAGGAGGGTTCTTGTCAGTGTCTGGTGCATGTTGAATCCAGGTGGGACGGCCCTCACACTTCACAGCGGTGTTGGTGGTGAGCAGGATGTGCTGTGGCTTGGACCAGCGGGGTTTCAGGGCGGTCTCCCTCTGGAACTCTCTGATGCAGACCCAGTCCTCAGGTTGATGTTGTGGCAAGGTTCGTCGCTGGGAGGAGACTGGACAGCTTTCACTTGTCTGTGGATATACTCAGCAACAGTTGTTAGAACACAGTAAAATTCTCTTGGAGATGGTGTAGATCTTGACGCATTGTAGTCTTTCAACAATTGTTGACCCATTGACAAGTCACAAGACATGTAGGTTAGTCATAGGGAAAAGGTGTGGGAGCCACAATGCGGCCGTCATTGTGGATCCACAGATTTACATATTTACATCCATGAGAAAGCCAAAACCTATGATCCTTTACATCAGCAGTCTTCTTGCAAAAAGAACCACGTTATTAGGGAAACAAGGTTGTTAGCGGGTGTGGGAGAATAGAAGTTTAAAACTTTGACAGGAGCTTTGGCCGCATGGTCGGCCAAACACCTTTTGCCCACAGTGTACAAATCTGTAAACATGTAAACATTCGAAATCGTCTGCAGTCTATGTAATTTGTATTACATATCTTAGGCTAGGTGACAAGCCTTCGTCAGTACGAATAACTCAGCTACTTGGGCGGAGCTTGAGGATGGCAGGGTGTCACTTTCAATAATTATCACTAATCAGCACGAATCACATACCCTGTCTGTGGCACTCCATTGCCTCTAAGTCATCAGTGTAGGTACTAGAGTTTGGAAGGAAGACTTAATTAACACAAGTCACAGTACCAATCTATTAAACAAGATCCAATATCACATTATAGAAACAAGCTCTATTGCAAATCTCAGACAGATATACAAACTCTAGATCTAAGGACATACCTGTGACTACTGATCTCACTCCCTACGTCACTTATTTGCTCTGTTTAGGTCCTTGTTATAGTGTCTATATAACTGTCTGTGCTTCGCTGATGTTTAGTTTCTGTGATTGTCTCTGTTCAATTCGTATTGCACTGTGTTTTGTAGTCTACAAGTTGTAAAAAAAAAAAAAATAATACCTTTAACTGACACCAGTTCAATGTTTCCATCTTAAACTGAATCTTTCATGGAGGTGGCAGAGACAGGGTGGGTTCGATTTACCTTTTAAATTTGGTAGCTGCAAATCAGCCATTTCTCACCACAATGGAAGGAAGTTCCAAAGCCTTTATTCCAGGAGGGTGGCTTTGTCCAAGGTGTGAAGTTCCATAGGACTCCTCTGCCATTTTCTTTGCTCCGCCTGTTTAGAGAGACACTTAAAACAAAACTATTAACATATGGATCAGTGGAGGCTTTGTCTTTCTGCTCAGAATGCCTCTTTCTCCATGTTAAACCTTGAAAGGCAAAAGACAACATATATGACAGATTCCACAGACAAAGACACACATGAAATGATCGATCTCAATAAACCTCAAAATAACAAACCTCAACACAAGTTGAAGCTTGATCTTTGATTTAGGTTTGTTTTTGGTGCTTCCGGAAGACTTATCCTAATACACAATTCTTCATCATATTTTATTTCTTCAATTCTTTTTTATTCATTCTTTGTTTAAATAATTTGCATTGTTTTAGTGAGTTCTATTTTTGGTGCACTACTTTAACTCTGCGTTATTTTAGTTAGTCCTAGTTTGTTGCACTATTTTAACTCTGTGTTGTTTTAGTTAGTCCTAGTTTGTTGCACTATTTTAGTTCTGCATTCTTTTACTTAGTCCTAGTTTGTTGCACTATTTTAGCTCTGCGTTGTTTTGATTTTACCTGTATTATGTGTTGCACAAACCATACATGATTGACAAGACTTCTGCGCATGAGCTGAAAAACCTTTGGTAAACCAGTTTTGGGTTATGGCATCCAGCATCCCCCCTTTTGACACATGGTCCAATCCATGTGTCAACTTTGCAAAGTGTGGAAAGAAATGTTTAGGTAGACATGGTTTGTTATCGGGTCCTTGCCACACTGCTTCTCTGTGTGTGGCACCGCAGCGTTTCCACAACGTCTTTTCCTGTTGTGTGGCGAAGGATTGTATTGCTTCAAGGAAGCTGGGTATGGAGACTGGAGTTGAAACAAACAAAGGATCAAGGATAATGGGTTGGAGGGCTGCTCTTTTTGCAGCAGCGTCGGCTCTTGCGTTCCTTAAGGGGACAGAGTCTGAGTGATTAGTATGAGCAAGACATTTACATACAGCAATTGAGGTTGGGAGCAAAATGGCATCTAGAAGAGCGGCAACCTTATCATGATGGAGAATGGGTTTTCCGTCAGATTTTAAGAATTGTCTGTGTTTCCACAGAGTGCCAAAATCGTGTACAACCCCAAATGCATACCTAGAGTCAGTGTAAATAGTTACAGTTTTGTTGCTTGCAAGTTTGCATGCCTCTGTTAATGCTATCAGTTCTGCCACTTGTGCAGAGTAGTGGGAGGGGAGTGAATCTGAGACAAGAGTTTCATGGTTAGTGACAACAGCAAATCCTACTTTGTTGCGACCAGGTTGTGGGTCACGTGAAGCATATAGATATTAGACATTTCTAGAAGCACGGTGTTGTATCTTAGCCATCGTGCTGTGGAGAGGTGAGAGGTTTTTTGTTCAAGTAAAATCATGGACACAGCATGTGGGACCAGGAGAGTTACATCAGAATAACCCACAATGTCTCTGGATGCCATAACTGCCTTTTCCGCAGCAGCAACAGCTCTGAGACATCTTGGGAGGCCTGCAGCCACAGGATCCAGTTTTGAAGAAAAATAAGCTACGGGACGTAGTTTATTTCCGTGTTCCTGTAACAAAACAGAAGTCATACATCCATTTTTTTATCTGCTGTTTGAGTGAACGGTCTGGTAGGGTCAGGTAGTCCCAAAGTTGGAGTGGTCTGTAAGGCAAGCTTTAGGTTAGTGAAAGATTGTTCTGCTTCAGGGGTCTGTGATCTTATTTTGCGATTGTAGACCCTTGCCATGAATGAGGGAGGCGAGTGGAGCCTCAAGAATGGCATAGTTTAAAATGAACTGTCTACAATAAGAGCACATTCCAAGAAATGACATCATTTGTTTTTTTGTGATGGGTTTTGGAAGATTCTGAATTGCATCTACTCTTTTCGGTGAAAGAGTTTTTCCTTCGGAAGTAATTACATGACCTAAGAAGACAACTTGTTCCTGGACAAATTGCAGTTTTGACAAGCTGGCTTTGTGACCACCATTAGCCAGATGTTTTAAGAGTTTGACTGTGTTGGTTTCGCATTGCTCCTTGGTTGGACTGCAGATCATTAGGTCGTCAACATATTGTAGCAAGGCATTTCCTGGAGAGAGAAGAAGAGATTCAAGACTTTGTTTGAGAGCTTCATTGTAGATGGTGGGACTTTCACAATATCCTTGGCACAAGCGAGTGAATGTGTAGCCTCGTCCATTGAAATTGAAAGCAAACCAAAATTGACTTTCTGGATGGACTGGAACACTGAAGAAAGCATTAGAAAGATCCACCACTGAAAAGAATTTCGCGTTTGAGGGAACTTGAGACAAGATGGTGTAAGGATTCCCGCTGCTTTAAGAGACTCAAAGACTGGCGTTATGCCATTGATGGCTTCTTGTTTTAGTGGATATTGAGCCTTGCAAGGTCTAAAGTCATATTTTGGAGTTATGACAATAGGTTCACAGTCTTTGATGAGGCCAACATCATACTTACCACCAGCCCACAGTGTCTTAGGGACTTCCTGTAGAGCTGTAATAGCTGCTGCTTGTTCTTCGGACAAAAAAGACAAAGAGTTATAAGTGCTTTCAGGTACCAGCTGGATTGTTTTTGTAGTGTGCACAACAGATGTTAATTTTCTACAAAAGCACTGCAGTGTTGGTGAAAAAAAAAAATAGATCGATCATATGTTTTTTGCCAATCGGCTGCGCGCTGACATGTTTTTATAAATGGGCCCAAATTTTCCCAGTTATCTGATGTGTGTTTTGCAAGTGTGATGTGTGGGACTGAATCAGTTATGGTATACATGTGTGATTGTGCTGATGTGAGAGAGAGAGATATAGCACATCTGTGTTGTGTCCAATATATGTGTGTTAGTTTAAGCTTTTCAAATCTCTCCCTCAGCCAGCTTTCCTCATACGGCTCATCAGGTTCTGGGGAAACATGAGAGGTGCAATGCAGGTCCTCTGGTGTCATGAAATCAGTTGCAGTTGTCAAAACTGTCTTTTTAGCTTCGGTGACAAGTTCAGAAGAGACTGTTAATTGATGTAATTTCCATTGATATGCATAGAGAAAATGTGAGTTGTGGTGAACAAAGGAGTGTGAAAGATTTGGTTGCAAATCAGACAGTCTGGGAACTTTGACACCTTCTGGGGTTGAGATTAGGCAAAGGCCTAATTTGCACATTAAATCTCTGCCCATGAGATTAATGGGACAGACTTCAGAGAGTAAAAATGCATGTTTGAAATGTGTATGTGGTCCGTCCTCACATTTAAGTGGGACAGTAATGTTCTCTCTGATTGTTTGACCTGAAGAACCAACAGAATACACATGATTGCCACTCAGTTTTGGTTTTGTAGTGAGTTCTAGGGCTCTAATCACAGAATGTGTAGCTCCTGAATCAACTAAAAATGCAACATTTTGTTCAGTAATGGTCAATGTATGGTTGGGAAACCTTTTGAAATGATCAGATGTGTATTGAACATATGTTAAAATGATTGTGTCTGAAATAGATTGTGTATTAAGCTGCTCAGTATGTATGTGTGAGTGTGGTGCAGTACCTTCTTCCTGCTTCACAGGTTGGTTGAGCTTGTCAGCAGGAGTCCATCCCTCTACGACAACCCCCGACCACCGTCAATCTGATGTGTTCTCTGGAAGTGGTGATGTTAATCTGGGGCAGTCACGTTTATAGTGTCCAGATTGGCAACAGTGGTAACATACATCATCGGGAAATTTCCTTGGAAATCTGTTTTCCCAGTTCTTGTCCCGGTTGTGTATTCTTTGTCTGCGTTCACGATGTGGTTGTCTGCAGTCTCGGACTGTGTTGTACATGGTTATTGCTGCCATGTGAGGTTCTGTGATGTCAGCAGAAGTCCAGAAGAAAACCAATGTTGGACCTTCTGGTCCGGACACTTCAACCATGGGCATGTTGAAAGCTGTATCTTGATTGAGATGACGTAGTCTGTGTGCATTTGGAGAAGAAGGGTTGTTTGAAGAGTTTTTTTTTTTTTTTTTTTTTTGATCGAGCCGGCACATCAGGATGAGTTGGGAGTGAACTTGTTTGGTGTGTCATGCTGAATGGGTCTGTTTCCTTTCTCTTGTCGATTGCGTTGTATGGTGGTGGAGCTGAAGGACAGGAGGGTGGGTTGCCGTCGAGGTCTGGATCCAGCTTCGAAGCCGTCAACTGTGGAAACAAAGAAGAAGAAATCTGCGAGTGTGGTGTTCTTTGTGTGTGTAAATCTTGCTTTTCATTAGTTTCGGTTAGTTCGTGTGGAAAAGGTAGTTGTTTCTGCATTCTCCTATTTCTTGCGTCTGCTTCCATTTTCCAAATCTGTAAACATTCTTTTTGACCTTCCATAATTTCAAATTTCTTTGCAGATAATTTCTTTTTCCTTCTCATTCCTAGTTCTATATTCTTTAGTTTTTTTCTCTAATAGTAATATCGTTTTTAAACTTAGAGATCCCCCTATTGGGAATCCAAACTCAGCTGTCCAGACATTTAAATATTTTAAAGTTTTATCCCCATATTTCCTTCTCATGATATCCACAATTGGACCCTCTGGAGGCCCCGCCTCAACAGAGCCCTTACTCCCCATTCCAGCTGCGGAGCTCGTGCACGAAAATTTCAATACAGACGTCTCTGTAAGGACCACTCTGTTAAACCGCACAAGTGATGAAAAGCGAACCACTTAATCTACGCTATAAAGCAATAAAAAAAGCACCCAAAGTATCTAAACTTTGATCCCTGAATTCCTCACGGATTCAGTACCAATTGTGGAGAAAATGAAAAATGGAAATATTATGTCAAATTAAAATCCCAAATTTAAAAGGAAGAAGAGTTAGAATATCAATATTTCAATGCTCACCAGATGAATTTCGCTGAATTATGTTCGTGGAATCCCAGCGGTAATGATCCGGGGCGTTTGCGGTCAGTCCTCCCTTCTCAGAAGAAGATTTTGAGGTTAGAGGCTGGAAAGCTTTTTTTCTTCCAGGATGGCCTGTCACTGTCCGCGTTCCGTCCCAGACGATCACTCGAGGGATCCCACTTCTGACACCAAATTGTCGTGGAAATTTTCTGCTCTTGGTGAAGAATGAAATAGAGACTTCCGTCGGCCGACAATGTTTTATTTTCTTTGCAAAGAAAAGGTCAATCAACGTGCGAGCGGTTCAAAATGAAGAAAGACCCCGAGCATGGGGAAACTTGAACATTTATACCTGAGGGAAAGGCCCACCCCTGTTGTGTGTTTCACATCCTTTGTCTGTTGTGGGGTCGGCGTCTTACCTTTTGTCTCTCGCAGGTATTGGCACCGACCCCCTTGAAGTGTGAAGTTAAGAGGTCTAGCCCACACAATTTAAAATACAAAAGGGTTTGAATATTGATGGGAAAGTGAGAGGTTGGGTGTCTCAGGTAGTTGAAATGCAGAGGAATTCAATTTACTAATACAATTAAAAGTCTGATATCTTGGTGAGAAGGTGGGAGGTTGGATATCTTACAAAGAAGTTGAAATTACAATTACAGATGCAAATTCCTGGTCAGGGAATGTTTTAATGGACGATTTTGTCATACTTCTGTGTAGCTACTCTCCCAATGATCTAGTGGCTAGGGTTTAGAGCTCTCACCGTCGCGGCTAGCGGTCAATACCTGGTCAGGGAATGCTGAGGTGAGAGCCTGCTTTATATGAGAACGTGCAAGTCATTTAGTTAAAAAAAAAAATATTTGGAACATGGTGACAACAGTTAAATGGATTGTTTTTTTCATCCACGTACATAGCATTTCTCTCTGGTCTAGTGGCTAAGACTAGGGAGCTGATAACTTTTTTGGAATCTCTTGAATTGTGCAGAAATTGGGAAATAGGTGGGAATACCCAGTTTACAATTGTACTTTTGGAATTAAAATAACTACCAGGGGGTGTAAAACAAAAGTGTAATGAATCTCTTGAAATTGAAGAAGATTCACCAATTGGAATGGAAGATTCAAATCATAAGTAACCAATCAGAAAATTATTCCACATGTGATATCTATTCCAGAGATGACATATAGTTGCATAATCCTAATTCCAAAATCTGAATCCAAAAACACAGTCCTAACCCTCCAAAGATCAAATCCCAAATTTCAAGAATACGGTCTAATTTATGACCAGCGTAGCGTTAAGACATATTTTAGGATTTACTCTCGTTGAAATGGGGCACCAGTCCTCTAGGAGGACAACAATGAATTACTTCATTACCAAATTTATCAATCTCATATCGGAAGCCATGACTTCTCGATTCAATGGATCTCCAGTCTCTATGTCAAAAGAATACAACAGGACAACAACTGGGTGTAAATAAAGGAGTTTATTTAACTAAACTACTATCTACAGAGTAAATGCAAGGTGTAATAATCATAAAGATGAAAATAATAAGGAAATGAGTGGAACAGACACAGACAGGCCAGGATTCACACCTTAGTGTTAATCAGTCCTTTTGTTGTTACTTGTCCTATACAAGAAACAATCAAATATCATTAGACAGAGTCTCATTGTTACAAACTGGAGATTTTGCCTGTATTCTCCAGTTGTCTGGTGTCCATTGGTTGATCCTCTGGAGCTGACCCTTTGACCTTTGGTCTGGTTCTGTGTTTGTGAGATAAGGGTCCATGCTCTCTGTTTCCTATCAATTTGATAGTTTGATGGTGGGAAGAGTTGCAAAGTGTCAAT
Organism: Seriola aureovittata; assembly: GCF_021018895.1. Classification (NCBI taxonomy): domain Eukaryota; kingdom Metazoa; phylum Chordata; class Actinopteri; order Carangiformes; family Carangidae; genus Seriola; species Seriola aureovittata. The sequence continues at coordinate 884,065 of NC_079385.1, read as the reverse complement.
TGTGGCTACATAACTCTGCATGTCCTTATAATGAACTTCCTTAATGGCTTGTGACTGATGCCAGGCCACGTATGTACGCTACACCAGTACGGTCCCTCCAAATGGTAAATTATATCCCCTATATGCTGTGGAGGAATGCACTGACAGCTATTCCAAGAGGTGTATATGATTTCCTTAACACCAGTATCACAAATCAGTTGATGGCCTGCTGAACTCTTTCCAAATGGTGAATTACAGTATATTCCCTAAATTGAGTGGTAATATTTCTACAAACAAAAGAAAGCGTATATACAGGTCAATGTCTGTCATATTACCTTGAATAAAGATCTAAATCAAATCAATACGAAACATAACCTATCCTCAACAGCGAAATCAGACGGGGCAGTGTGGGCAGGGCATCAAAGCCACTGTGGCTGCAGGACATTATTTTTTTTTAGGGGGCAAAAGTTCTTACTCTAATCCTGAACTCTGATTTTATGAACGCTGGAAATGGAAACTCAGAGTTGATTGAACTAACTCAGATCAGCTGTTTGGGAACTGAAAACTCAGAGTATGTTCACACTGAGTTCTGATTCAATGATTCACAATGGCAATGGATAAACAAAGAGCAGAGCCTCCATTGTAATCCAGTAGAGCCAGAAAGATGAATGTGAGACATTAAAGCACATTTATCTTTAAAAAAAACTGTCATGGTTTGCTATGGCAGACACTTTTTGTTAGTTGTGTTTTGGACTTTTGCACTTCCTGTTTTATTTTGTAATTGGTTTCCATGTGTGTCAGTGTTTTTGCTTCCTGTCTTGGTCCTGTGTCTGTGGTGATTGTCTGCCCCGCCCTAATGTGTTTCACCTGTGTGCAATCACCTTGCCTCCTGTGTCTATATAGTCTTTGTGCTCCCCTTTGTCTGTGTTGGTTCGTCTGTTTAGTTCTGGGTTTGTTCACGTCCTGTTGTCTTCATGTCTGTTCATGTCACGTTCACGTCTGGATTTTTTGTTAATTAAACATTCTGCACCCCATTCCCCTGTGTTGACTGCATTTGGGTCCTACTTACCACTAACCCTGACAAAAACTACAGCGGCAGTGAAAGAATCTGAGCTGGAGAAAAGAGTCAACTAGAAAATTCCAGGGAAATTTTGAGTGCCACGGGGGCTACTGCCGGGATGAGTACATGATTTATTTCCAGTGTTCAAAAGTCACCCAGATCATATTCTGGTTTTGAGAAATGTCTTGATATAAAAGACTCTGATATAAAACAATGTCACATCCATCCATCATGTATTATGTGGGAAATATCTCATATTCTGTGTTGGTTTTTTTAATAAAACAAGAGGCAACATGTCTTCAAACTGGCATTTAAAGGGTTAAAATCCTGAAAACTAATAAACATTTGGTAGGTTTGAGCAGAACTGAAGTGGTTTAAGAAATTTATGCAAAAAAAGCAGAAAGAAATATTGATATATGATGATTTTATAGCATTTTCTTTGTGTGTCCTTTTTGGACGCGAGGAACCCCAGAGGGTACAAAACGTGTTACCAGTGTATAATAGACCTGTAACAGTAACTGACATTAGATTTTAAAAAATATGTAAAAAAAGACACTTTCTTGCAGAAATCAATACCTTCAGCTGTAACACAGCCAAAATGATCAGCAAATCAAAAAAGAAAAGTGAAGAAAATGTCCAAAAAAGGACAGAAGGACCCCTGAGGGTTAATAAATCCCATGAACCCCTATTTAAATTACCAGTATTATGTTTTTTTTCTGTGCTAAATTTAACATTACTGGGGAGGAGAGCAACGCGACTAGAAGTGACAGCGAGAGAGGGCTAGTAGCTTCTCCTCTCCTCTGACTCAGCGGAGACCGTCACAACTTCATTCACTCTTTTAACAAAACAAAAAAAAAAAAAGCAATGAAGGAAGCAGTAAATGGACTTACATATTTAAGACCTAACTAAATGTAATTTAAGACCTAACATGCGGCTAATGTAAAGCTAGCAGAGCTTGGAGAGTTGGTTATCTGGTTGCTAGGCGCACGCAGGCATGCACACAGGTCAGGAGCTGCCGTTGCCATGGCAATGTGAAAATCTGCCCAGAATTTGGCTTCTACATGGCTTCAAAACAACTGCAAATTATGAGAAAACCGTTACTTCTTTTCAAAAACTGAAAAGACCGTGCCAGACACTGAAGCCAGAAGTTTCTACAGTCTCTATTTTATTCAGATATTCCTTAAAATGAGTGCGTAAGCTCAGTGCGAAGACAGAGAGAGATTCTTTTGAAAAAAAAAAGACGATTACATTAGGTGTCAATGAGAGTGAGACAGGTATTGCTGCCGGACTCGGCACCCCCGTTTAAATTTTGTGCAGACCCTGCCTGTCAAAGTTACATTTTATGAATCCCAACAACTATGTCTACATTTTCAGAAAGAATTATTTGTCTCCTTTTTACGGTTTAGCCGCGAGCTCGAGTTAAAAATAAAAATAAAGGTTATTTTTTACTGCTTCACGCACTCTAGCCAACTGACGCTTTCACTCTAACTTTGAAGAAAAAGTGATTTGCACTCCTCCTTTGAGTGCTCACAGTTTGAAAAGTTTACATGTTATGTAAAAACAGTTCCTATCTTTTTGAGAGAGCAGAAGTTTTCCTCCGTTTTATAGTTTGAATCACATTTCTACGTGCAGGTATGAGAGAGCTGGGTGACTCAGCAAAAAGGTGCAATTTTGTCGAAAAAAGGTGGGTTTCTTAAGAAAATTCCAATGCATTTCTAATGCATTATTTATTCCCAGTTTTTTGGGAATAACTTTGGGAAAAATTGGAATTTTAACACCAAAAGTCATAGCACCCCTTGCGGGATCAAGACGCACGTTTTGATGTATATATTACCGGGGTTTTCTCAAAGCTGCGGGACGAGTTACGCGCCGAAATTTGGCGGAAGAATAATAAACCCGAAACAGAAGATTAATAGATGCCTCGGAGCTGAGCACCCATGGCACTAAATATATTTATTCCCCTGTGACTTTATGGGGATGAAGTTCTGCAGCAGCAGAAGATGAAGATGGAAATGAAACAGATCAGACATAAGTTTATAGACCTCAGATTCTGACCCAGGAACTGCCTCATGATTCTGGTGATTTTAGGTTGAAAAAGCATTGAGGTTAAAGCTGAGTCAAAATTTTCCCATCTACTTCACATTTAAAAAATCTTGCTCAACAGCATCAATGACTGTATTTCAACATATAGTAAATGTAACTGAAATGCTATTAAGACATTTTCATACCATCTGCAGTCTACATTCAAAAACTCATATTAAAACTACAATTTAATCTACTTTTAACGTTATAATATGTAACTTTTCCACATTAAAATGTCTAAAAATGAGTAGATAGATATAGCAATCATGATGATACATCTTAAGTTTTCAGAGAAAAGCCAGACAAATGTTGCAAATGTTAGGCAGCTCAGGTCCCAGCGGCTGGAGATGTCCTGTGTCCACTGAAGCACGTTGGCGAATCACTAATTTTTAAAAATAAAGTTGAACTGCTTTATTTGTTTACCGATTTTAATCCCCTGGTCAGTTTGTTATGGAGAGGGGCATCCCAGATCACCGTGAATTATTCAGCTGCCAGTAAAATGAACATCTGGTTCACACGTTATTGAAGAATGAAAGGTAAGCAGTCTCAGTTTCCAGCTACTACGATGCCTTGGGTCCCGATTGACAAACGGCATACGCGCCATTTCAATGGTTAGGGACAAATCCGCTCCCATTTGTCAAATTCACTACGGCCGATCCACGGCCCCGGGGGTCCCCGGGGCCCGTGCATCCATTTTTCGAAGTTTCGGCCCAATGTTCCCATATGTCCCGCAACCCCGTTTCATCCACCAGGTGTCGCAAATTTACAGACAATAGGGAAATCTCACATTTTGCCATAAAGTCCAATTTTGTTCCCATTTGTCAAAATTGACAAATGGGTTAAAAAGTATTCAAATTGTCAAAATACTTCCCGTTTGTCAGTCTATTTGGCAAAATGTTTCCCATTTGACAATAGTAAATGTAAGGCAATTGTCCCGACAATTGCCTTACATTTGAACACCATTCAAATGCATGGCAATTGTCAAATTTCAGAGGTGACGTGTCAAAAATGTTCCCGTTTGTCAACCCATTATAAAGTATGCCAATTGTCAAGTCAAAATGATCCGAGTGTGAATTCTGACATTCGGCATACATTCGAATGGGGTTTCTTTTGGCCCAAATGTCAACTCCACAACCCACATGACAAACTCTCCCTGGGCACAGATGTCTGACAATTGGGTGCACTGACTCCCCGTTCTAAGGTACGGGCAATGGTATATGCAGGTACACATACCTTTGAACGAGGTCTCTGTTTTCCCGTTTGTCAAAATCACTAAGTATGAATTTTGACACTTGGCATACATTTGAATGGGGTTTCTTTTGGCCCAAATGTCAATTCCACAGCCCACAAAACACTCTCTCTCCTGGGCTTGGGTGTCTGACAATCGGGCCCACTGGCAGCCCATTGTAATGGGTGGCAATTGTCAAGTAAATCTAAGTGTGAATTTTGACATTTGGCATACATTTGAATGGGGTTTCATTTGGCCCAAATGTCAACTCCACAGCCCACAAAACACACTCTCCCCTGGGCTTGGACATCTGACAATTGGGAACATTTTTACCCCATTCTAATGTATGACAATTGTCACAGAATGAATGAGGGGCTGAGAAATGGGAACATGGGCACCCCATTCTAATGTATTCCAATTGTCAGAAAAGGCAAGTCAGAATTTTGACATTCCTCATACAGTTGAATTGGATCTCAGTTTGCCCAAATGTCAACTCCACAGCCCAATGAAGGCTCTCTGCTTTGGGCTTGGGTTCTTGAGTTTCGTGCCCCTGGTACCCTAAATGACAAAAGCAGAATTTTGACAATTGGAATACATTTGAATGGATCTCAGTTTGCCCAAATGTCAACTCCACAGCCCAATGAAGGCTCTCTGCTTTGGGCTTGGGTTCTTGAGTTTCGTGCCCCTGGTACCCTATCTTGAACCTTGACGACATCAAAAATTTGACATTTCACATACATTTGAATGGGGTCTAAATTGGCCCAAATGTCAACTCCACAGCCCAAAAGACCCTCTCTCCTTGGGCTTGAATACCTGACAATTAGGAAGACTGAGAGCTCATCCAATCCATAGCACATATGCCAAATAAGGAAGGTTGAGAAGTCAATGAAAAATAAAGTCATTTATACTCAAGTCAAAAGTAAAGTTATTTCTTCTGTACCTAATTAACTTAGTAACATTTATAATTGTTGTCTGTATATTTGTTTTATTTTGATTACTCTTAGGGTTTTGAAAAGAAAAACTGAATTTGTCCAAAGGTAGTAATAAGTTATTTCATCTTTACTGTAATTAGCTTAGTAACATTTGTACAGTAATCTGTGCATGTTTTCTTCTCCACAGCAGTATCCTCAGAGTCAGTAAAGCATCTGAGTACTTCTTCCACCTCTGATTGTGGCTTATACACAAACATGATAAGATGTCAAGAGAAGGTCCTTTTCTTTTGAAATCATTGCCTGTGTGTCATCTAGGCAGTGACCATTGCTGCTCTGACTGACTGTGAATGCTCCCCTGCAGCAGCCTGTGGGTGATGGTGTACATTTGCATGTGTATTGCTGACCAGATAGGGACAGAAAGTGTGAATGTGAGAGTGGGGGTAGGGGGTATAGCCCACTTTAATTATACCTGTGTTACACACACAGCTGACCAGATAGGGACAGAGTGTGAGAGTGGGGGTTGGAGGTGACAGATCCATGTTACAGCTTTCATTGAAAACTTGACTGAAATTATACCTGTGTTTCATACAAGACCACACACACAGAGACAGTTGAAATTTAAGAATTTGCACTTTATTCTTTTCTGTAGTTAAAAAAAGAAAGTTGGGTGTCGTACAGCTCAGTTGGTTGAGCATCCGCCCCATGTACAGAGGCTGAGATCCTCGCTGCAGTTGGCCCCGGTTTGAGTCCTGCTTCGGACAAGCCCTTTCCTGCATGTCATTCCCCCTCTCTCTGCCTCCCCATTTCCTGTCTCTCTCCACTGCTCTATCAATAAAGGCACAAAAAGCCCAAAAAATACATAAAAAAAAAAGGAAAGGTAAAAAAAATAAAGTCTAACAAAGTCCTTGTATGCTTCAATAAAGGCCCTGAAAATGCAGGCCAGGTGGATACCAGAAAGTCTGAATGAGGTGGATGGCAGAGAGTCTATGAGAGCCAGCTGAGGCCCAAGCCCTCTCCCCGAAAGGACTTTTTGGCCACGCCGTAGTGTACCAATGTTCCTAGTTGCGAGGAAAAGAATTACTTCAAAAACTACAAAAAGCCCCAAAAATACAAAAAAAAAAAAAAAGAAAGTTAAAAAAAACAAAGTCTATGGTCCTTGTATGCTTCAATAAAGGCCCTGAAAATGCAGGCCAGGTGCATGCCAGAAAGTCTGAATGAGGTGGATGTCAGAGAGTCTATGACAGCCAGCTGAGGCCCAAGCCATCTCCCCGAAAGGACTTTTTGGCCACGCCGTAGTCAAAGAGGAGTTCCTCTTTGACCTCAATGTTCCTAGTTGCGAGGAAAAGAATTACTTCCTTTTCCTCGACACTATAGAACCTGGGCCTGAGGTTGGCTTTTGCTCTCGAATGGTTAATAAACCTGCCAACAGTCTGCCTTTCAGGGTGGCACTCACAGGTGGCAGAATGTGCATCAATGCACATCGGCTGTCCTCTCTGGTTTGTATAGAAGAACATATATCCAGTCTCCTCCGGACTGGTGTTCTTGTGGACCTCATGGCCCTCCTTGGCTGTGACCACCCTGCCATGGTAGTCACAGACCACCTCACCGGTCTGAAATCTCCGGGTGGCAACGACACCCTTGCCCTTCCCCTCGACCTCGGTGACCAGTAGCCCTTTCCACCTCTGAGAACCGGTCATCTTCTGGATGTGATTGGAATCCATGACCTGTTCAACAGATCCGGAGGGCTTCCACTCCCTGATGATATTGGCGGGGATGGGAAGGTTTCTGGTCCATCCCTGCTTGGAAATCCAGCTGCTGAGCCGGTTTTCCGTCGGGAGACGTCGGCAGAAGTAGGCTGTGGAGAAAAAAATTAAAAGGTTTTGTTAGTCAAGAAAAATATCATTGACAACTTTGAATCATGTACATAGCATTGATCCTTGAAAAAAATGGTAATGTTAAACATTGAGAAAATACTTACAGAGAACATGCTGCACGCGCAGTTTCATCTGCGCCTTCAGCCAGCGCTCGTACAGCTGCCGCTGCTGGTCGGGTGACACCTTCCTGTGCTCAGTCCCCGTCCAGAGTCACCGGGTGCGTTTCCAGCAGTTTGTCGAATGCTGCCTGGACATCCATCTGCACGTACGAGGTACCGACCGGCCTGTCGGCAGCGCCACGGGTACCATGGCTGGGACCCTCATCTGGAGACTCAACACTACATAAGAGAAGAAGGAGAAGAAGAGTATTAGATAAGTGTTCAGTGTGCCTACATATAAATGATGGTGGGTTTGATAATGTTTACAAATTGTTGATTGTATTAATTGTTGACAAATATAAGACATCCTTACCTTGAGTCACCAGCGAGCTTAGCCAGCAGCTGACTGGCCCTCACAATGGCCCCCGTCTGCTTCATGCGGTAATGCCTTTCCGCCGTCTCTTTGCTCACTTGCTTGGAGCAGCATCTCTGCAGAGACCCAAGGAACTGAATGAAGTCCTTGCAGTCCTCATGGAGTTCCCGATCCTGGTGCCTCAGGTTGGTGTTGACCGTGTGGTAAGACAGGAATCTGTCGGAGGAAGTACAAGTAAGTAATGTATTTGAGCCCAACTATGTTTATTGTCTACACAAGTGTTGACATTATATGAAAAAAAACATCAAATGCACCAACATACCTTTTCAAGCTCTTCAGATAATTCTGCTGAGTTTGCTTGGTCAGCGTTGCCTCAGAGAGCCGGCGAAGGTACTGCGAGATCTTTTCCCTCTCCCTGACGAACTCCAGGGATTTTGCATGTTCAAAAATCCATGCTGCACATGTACTGTAACCTTCACAGACATACACACCAAGGAAGGGCACCAAATTCTGGGCAGTGTGCACCACGTTTGTCAGGGTAGGTCAGCGAGCGGTTTTTGCACAGTCTTTTTCGACCAAGGAAGGGGTGAGAAGGGGTGGCTCAGCGGCTCAGTCAATCTGCGGAGGGGGTACCGCTCTCGGTGCTGGGCAATGTATACCGGTTTTTCAAAGTACCTCAAGATGAGATTTTTCAGCATTAATATTGACTCTCTCCCAATAAGGGAGGCTGTCAATTCAAGTTCAAACATTTTAACATATTTCCTGTGTGGTAAATTTACTTAGTAACATTTGGGAAATATTATTATTATTCTATATACTTATTTTATTCTCCACGGTATCTTTTTCAGCGTACCTGATGACATTTTTTCTTTCAGTCACACAGTGAAGAAGAGTAATAAGAAGAAATTAAACTGTTTCTTTTTTATTTAGATTACCCTCATTGTTTGACCATAAGAAACTTCATTTATCAAAGGTAGAATTCACAGTTGACTCACTAAATCTTTTGCCTGTGTGTCATCTAGGCATTGAGCACTGGGTGGCAGCAGTGACCACTGACTGCTCCCCTGCAACAACCTGTGGGGGAGGTGTAAATTTGAATGTGTATTGGAGACAAACACACACACACACACACACACACACACACACACAGCTGACCTAGACAGGTACAGAGTGTGAGAGTGGGGGTGGAGGAGATAGCTCCATATTACAGCCTTCATTGAAAACTTGACTAAAGTTATACCTGTCTTTCATACAAGACCATACACACAGAGACAGTTGAAGTTTAAGCACTTCCACTTTCCTTGTTTGCTGTTTCTTTTTTATTTGGATTACTCTTACAGTTTCGAAAAGTACAACTTCATTTGCCAAAGGTAGAATCCATAGCACATATGCCAAATAAGGAAGGTTGAGAAGTCAATGAAAAATAAAGTCATTTATACTCAAGTCAAAAGTAAAGTTATTTCTTCTGTACCTAATTAACTTAGTAACATTTATAATTGTTGTCTGTATATTTGTTTTATTTTGATTACTCTTAGGGTTTTGAAAAGTAAAACTGAATTTGTCCAAAGGTAGTAATAAGTTATTTCATCTTTACTGTAATTAGCTTAGTAACATTTGTACAGTAATCTGTGCATGTTTTCTCCTCCACAGCAGTATCCTCAGAGTCAGTAAAGCATCTGAGTACTTCTTCCACCTCTGATTGTGGCTTATACACAAACATGATAAGATGTCAAGAGAATGTCCTTTTTTCTTTTGAAATCATTGCCTGTGTGTCATCTAGGCAGTGACCATTGCTGCTCTGGCTGACTGTGAATGCTCACCTACAGCAGCCTGTGGGTGATGGTGGAAATTTGCATGTGTATTGCTGACACACATACAGCTGACCAGATTGGGACAGAGAGTTTGAGTGTGAGAGTGAGGTAGGGGATATGGCCCAGTGTTTCAGCTTGGACTTGCAGTTAAACTTGACTGAAGTTATACCTGTCTTTCATACAAGACCATACACACAGAGACAGTTGAAGTTTAAGCACTTCCACTTTCATTGCTTGCTGTTTCATTTTTATTTGGATTACTCTTACAGTTTCGAAAAGAACAACTTCATTTGCCAAAGGTAGAATTCATAGCACATATGCCAAATAAGGAAGGGTGAGAAGTCAATGAAAAATAAACACTTCTTCCACCTCTGATTGTGGCTTATACACAAACATGATAAGATGTCAAGAGAATGTCCTTTTCTTTTGAAATCATTGCCTGTGTGTCATCTAGGCAGTGACCATTGCTGCTCTGACTGTGAATGCTCCCCTGCAGCAGCCTGTGGGTGATGGTGTACATTTGCATGTGTATTGCTGACCAGATAGGGACAGAAAGTGTGAATGTGAGAGTGGGGGTAGGGGGTATAGCCCACTTTAATTATACCTGTGTTACACACACAGCTGACCAGATAGGGACAGAGTGTGAGAGTGGGGGTTGGAGGTGACAGATCCATGTTACAGCTTTCATTGAAAACTTGACTGAAATTATACCTGTGTTTCATACAAGACCACACACACAGAGACAGTTGAAATTTAAGAATTTGCACTTTATTCTTTTCTGTAGTAAAAAAAAGAAAGTTGGGTGTCGAACAGCTCAGTTGGTTGAGCATCCGCCCCATGTACAGAGGCTGAGATCCTCGCTGCAGTTGGCCCCGGTTTGAGTCCTGCTTCGGACAAGCCCTTTCCTGCATGTCATTCCCCCTCTCTCTGCCTCCCCATTTCCTGTCTCTCTCCACTGCTCTATCAATAAAGGCACAAAAAGCCCAAAAAATACATAAAAAAAAAAAAGGAAAGGTAAAAAAAATAAAGTCTAACAAAGTCCTTGTATGCTTCAATAAAGGCCCTGAAAATGCAGGCCAGGTGGATACCAGAAAGTCTGAATGAGGTGGATGGCAGAGAGTCTATGAGAGCCAGCTGAGGCCCAAGCCCTCTCCCCGAAAGGACTCTTTGGCCACGCCGTAGTGTTCCAATGTTCCTAGTTCCGAGGAAAAGAATTACTTCAAAAACTACAAAAAAAACTACAAAAAGCCCAAAAAATACAAAAAAAAAAAAAAAAAGAAAGTTAAAAAAACAAAGTCTATGGTCCTTGTATGCTTCAATAAAGGCCCTGAAAATGCAGGCCAGGTGCATGCCAGAAAGTCTGAATGAGGTGGATGTCAGAGAGTCTATGACAGCCAGCTGAGGCCCAAGCCCTCTCCCCGAAAGGACTTTTTGGCCACGCCGTAGTCAAAGAGGAGTTCCTCTTTGACCTCAATGTTCCTAGTTGCGAGGAAAAGAATTACTTCCTTTTCCTCGACACTATAGAACCTGGGCCTGAGGTTGGCTTTTGCTCTCGAATGGTTAATAAACCTGCCAACAGTCTGTCTTTCAGGGTGGCACTCACAGGTGGCAGAATGTGCATCAATGCACATCGGCTGTCCTCTCTGGTTTGTATAGAAGAACATATATCCAGTCTCCTCCGGACTGGTGTTCTTGTGGACCTCATGGCCCTCCTTGGCTGTGACCACCCTGCCATGGTAGTCACAGACCACCTCACCGGTCTGAAATCTCCGGGTGGCAACGACACCCTTGCCCTTCCCCTCGACCTCGGTGACCAGTAGCCCTTTCCACCTCTGAGAACCGGTCATCTTCTGGATGTGATTGGAATCCATGACCTGTTCAACAGATCCGGAGGGCTTCCACTCCCTGATGATATTGGCGGGGATGGGAAGGTTTCTGGTCCATCCCTGCTTGGAAATCCAGCTGCTGAGCCGGTTTTCCGTCGGGAGACGTCGGCAGAAGTAGGCTGTGGAGAAAAAAATTAAAAGGTTTTGTTAGTCAAGAAAAATATCATTGACAACTTTGAATCATGTACATAGCATTGATCCTTGAAAAAAATGGTAATGTTAAACATTGAGAAAATACTTACAGAGAACATGCTGCACGCGCAGTTTCATCTGCGCCTTCAGCCAGCGCTCGTACAGCTGCCGCTGCTGGTCGGGTGACACCTTCCTGTGCTCAGTCCCCGTCCAGAGTCACCGGGTGCGTTTCCAGCAGTTTGTCGAATGCTGCCTGGACATCCATCTGCACGTACGAGGTACCGACCGGCCTGTCGGCAGCGCCACGGGTACCATGGCTGGGACCCTCATCTGGAGACTCAACACTACATAAGAGAAGAAGGAGAAGAAGAGTATTAGATAAGTGTTCAGTGTGCCTACATATAAATGATGGTGGGTTTGATAATGTTTACAAATTGTTGATTGTATTAATTGTTGACAAATATAAGACATCCTTACCTTGAGTCACCAGCGAGCTTAGCCAGCAGCTGACTGGCCCTCACAATGGCCCCCGTCTGCTTCATGCGGTAATGCCTTTCCGCCGTCTCTTTGCTCACTTGCTTGGAGCAGCATCTCTGCAGAGACCCAAGGAACTGAATGAAGTCCTTGCAGTCCTCATGGAGTTCCCGATCCTGGTGCCTCAGGTTGGTGTTGACCGTGTGGTAAGACAGGAATCTGTCGGAGGAAGTACAAGTAAGTAATGTATTTGAGCCCAACTATGTTTATTGTCTACACAAGTGTTGACATTATATGAAAAAAAACATCAAATGCACCAACATACCTTTTCAAGCTCTTCAGATAATTCTGCTGAGTTTGCTTGGTCAGCGTTGCCTCAGGGAGCCGGCGAAGGTACTGCGAGATCTTTTCCCTCTCCCTGACGAACTCCAGGGATTTTGCATGTTCAAAAATCCATGCTGCACATGTACTGTAACCTTCACAGACATACACACCAAGGAAGGGCACCAAATTCTGGGCAGTGTGCACCACGTTTGTCAGGGTAGGTCAGCGAGCGGTTTTTGCACTGTCTTTTTCGTCCCAGGAAGGGGTGAGAAGGGGTGGCTCAGCGGCTCAGTCAATCTGCGGAGGGGGTACCGCTCTCGGTGCTGGGCAATGTATACCGGTTTTTCAAAGTACCTCAAGATGAGATTTTTCAGCATTAATATTGACTCTCTCCCAATAAGGGAGGCTGTCAATTCAAGTTCAAACATTTTAACATATTTCCTGTGTGGTAAATTTACTTAGTAACATTTGGGAAATATTATTATTATTCTATATACTTATTTTATTCTCCACGGTATCTTTTTCAGCTTACCTGATGACATTTTTTCTTTCAGTCACACAGTGAAGAAGAGTAATAAGAAGAAATTAAACTGTTTCTTTTTTATTTAGATTACCCTCATTGTTTGACCATAAGAAACTTCATTTATCAAAGGTAGAATTCACAGTTGACTCACTAAATCTTTTGCCTGTGTGTCATCTAGGCATTGAGCACTGGGTGGCAGCAGTGACCACTGACTGCTCCCCTGCAACAACCTGTGGGGGGAGGTGTAAATTTGAATGTGTATTGGAGACACACACACACACACACACACACACACACACACACACACACACACACACACACACACACACACACACACACACACACAGCTGACCTAGACAGGTACAGAGTGTGAGAGTGGGGGTGGAGGAGATAGCTCCATATTACAGCCTTCATTGAAAACTTGACTAAAATTATACCTGTCTTTCATACAAGACCATACACACAGAGACAGTTGAAGTTTAAGCACTTCCACTTTCCTTGTTTGCTGTTTCTTTTTTATTTGGATTACTCTTACAGTTTCGAAAAGTACAACTTCATTTGCCAAAGGTAGAATCCATAGCACATATGCCAAATAAGGAAGGTTGAGAAGTCAATGAAAAATAAAGTCATTTATACTCAAGTCAAAAGTAAAGTTATTTCTTCTGTACCTAATTAACTTAGTAACATTTATAATTGTTGTCTGTATATTTGTTTTATTTTGATTACTCTTAGGGTTTTGAAAAGAAAAACTGAATTTGTCCAAAGGTAGTAATAAGTTATTTCATCTTTACTGTAATTAGCTTAGTAACATTTGTACAGTAATCTGTGCATGTTTTCTCCTCCACAGCAGTATCCTCAGAGTCAGTAAAGCATCTGAGTACTTCTTCCACCTCTGATTGTGGCTTATACACAAACATGATAAGATGTCAAGAGAATGTCCTTTTTTCTTTTGAAATCATTGCCTGTGTGTCATCTAGGCAGTGACCATTGCTGCTCTGGCTGACTGTGAATGCTCACCTACAGCAGCCTGTGGGTGATGGTGGAAATTTGCATGTGTATTGCTGACACACATACAGCTGACCAGATTGGGACAGAGAGTTTGAGTGTGAGAGTGAGGTAGGGGATATGGCCCAGTGTTACAGCTTGGACTTGCAGTTAAACTTGACTGAAGTTATACCTGTCTTTCATACAAGACCATACACACAGAGACAGTTGAAGTTTAAGCACTTCCACTTTCATTGCTTGCTGTTTCATTTTTATTTGGATTACTCTTACAGTTTCGAAAAGAACAACTTCATTTGCCAAAGGTAGAATTCATAGCACATATGCCAAATAAGGAAGGGTGAGAAGTCAATGAAAAATAAACACTTCTTCCACCTCTGATTGTGGCTTATACACAAACATGATAAGATGTCAAGAGAATGTCCTTTTCTTTTGAAATCATTGCCTGTGTGTCATCTAGGCAGTGACCATTGCTGCTCTGACTGTGAATGCTCACCTACAGCAGCCTGTGGGTGATGGTGTACATTTGCATGTGTATTGCTGACCAGATAGGGACAGAAAGTGTGAATGTGAGAGTGGGGGTAGGGGGTATAGCCCACTTTAATTATACCTGTGTTACACACATAGCTGACCAGATAGGGACAGAGTGTGAGAGTGGGGGTTGGAGGTGACAGATCCATGTTACAGCTTTCATTGAAAACTTGACTGAAATTATACCTGTGTTTCATACAAGACCACACACACAGAGACAGTTGAAATTTAAGAATTTGCACTTTATTCTGTTCTGTAGTTAAAAAAAGAAAGTTGGGTGTCGTACAGCTCAGTTGGTTGAGCATCCGCCCCATGTACAGAGGCTGAGATCCTCGCTGCAGTTGGCCCCGGTTTGAGTCCTGCTTCGGACAAGCCCTTTCCTGCATGTCATTCCCCCTCTCTCTGCCTCCCCATTTCCTGTCTCTCTCCACTGCTCTATCAATAAAGGCACAAAAAGCCCAAAAAATACATAAAAAAAAAAAAGGAAAGTTAAAAAAAATAAAGTCTAACAAAGTCCTTGTATGCTTCAATAAAGGCCCTGAAAATGCAGGCCAGGTGGATACCAGAAAGTCTGAATGAGGTGGATGTCAGAGAGTCTATGACAGCCAGCTGAGGCCCAAGCCCTCTCCCCGAAAGGACTCTTTGGCCACGCCGTAGTGTTCCAATGTTCCTAGTTCCGAGGAAAAGAATTACTTCAAAAACTACAAAAAAACCTACAAAAAGCCCAAAAAATACAAAAAAAAAAAAAAAGAAAGTTAAAAAAAACAAAGTCTATGGTCCTTGTATGCTTCAATAAAGGCCCTGAAAATGCAGGCCAGGTGCATGCCAGAAAGTCTGAATGAGGTGGATGTCAGAGAGTCTATGACAGCCAGCTGAGGCCCAAGCCCTCTCCCCGAAAGGACTTTTTGGCCACGCTGTAGTCAAAGAGGAGTTCCTCTTTGACCTCAATGTTCCTAGTTGCGAGGAAAAGAATTACTTCCTTTTCCTCGACACTATAGAACCTGGGCCTGAGGTTGGCTTTTGCTCTCGAATGGTTAATAAACCTGCCAACAGTCTGCCTTTCAGGGTGGCACTCACAGGTGGCAGAATGTACATCAATGCACATCGGCTGTCCTCTCTGGTTTGTATAGAAGAACATATATCCAGTCTCCTCCGGACTGGTGTTCTTGTGGACCTCATGGCCCTCCTTGGCTGTGACCACCCTGCCATGGTAGTCACAGACCACCTCACCGGTCTGAAATCTCCGGGTGGCAACGACACCCTTGCCCTTCCCCTCGACCTCGGTGACCAGTAGCCCTTTCCACCTCTGAGAACCGGTCATCTTCTGGATGTGATTGGAATCCATGACCTGTTCCACAGATCCGGAGGGCTTCCACTCCCTGATGATATTGGCGGGGATGGGAAGGTTTCTGGTCCATCCCTGCTTGGAAATCCAGCTGCTGAGCCGGTTTTCCGTCGGGAGACGTCGGCAGAAGTAGGCTGTGGAGAAAAAAATTAAAAGGTTTTGTTAGTCAAGAAAAATATCATTGACAACTTTGAATCATGTACATAGCATTGATCCTTGAAAAAAATGGTAATGTTAAACATTGAGAAAATACTTACAGAGAACATGCTGCACGCGCAGTTTCATCTGCGCCTTCAGCCAGCGCTCGTACAGCTGCCGCTGGTGGTCGGGTGACACCTTCCTGCGCTCAGTCTTGTCCGGCACATCCCCGTCCAGAGTCACCGGGTGCGTTTCCAGCAGTTTGTCGAATGCTGCCTGGACATCCATCTGCACGTACGAGGTACCGACCGGCCTGTCGGCAGCGCCACGGGTACCATGGCTGGGACCCTCATCTGGAGACTCAACACTACATAAGAGAAGAAGGAGAAGAAGAGTATTAGATAAGTGTTCAGTGTGCCTACATATAAATGATGGTGGGTTTGATAATGTTTACAAATTGTTGATTGTATTAATTGTTGACAAATATAAGACATCCTTACCTTGAGTCACCAGCGAGCTTAGCCAGCAGCTGACTGGCCCTCACAATGGCCCCCGTCTGCTTCATGCGGTAATGCCTTTCCGCCGTCTCTTTGCTCACTTGCTTGGAGCAGCATCTCTGCAGAGACCCAAGGAACTGAATGAAGTCCTTGCAGTCCTCATGGAGTTCCCGATCCTGGTGCCTCAGGTTGGTGTTGACCGTGTGGTAAGACAGGAATCTGTCGGAGGAAGTACAAGTAAGTAATGTATTTAAGCCCAACTATGTTTATTGTCTACACAAGTGTTGACATTATATGAAAAAAAACATCAAATGCACCAACATACCTTTTCAAGCTCCTCAGATAATTCTGCTGAGTACGCTTGGTCAGCGTTGCCTCAGAGAGCCGGCGAAGGTACTGCGAGATCTTTTCCCTCTCCCTGACGAACTCCAGGGATGGGGCCTGTGGGTCCACGTAGTACAGGAAACGAGCAACGTTGTCAACCTGGGAAAAAAAAAGGCAATTTTAGCATTTTAAATTACATGACAGCTATTTAAAAAAAAATGTATGAAAAACTGAATTCATGAAAAGAAAGACCCTGGTGAGGATCAAATATTAATTTAACTTATACCATCTACAAAAGTGACTGCAATACAGGGGAGGAGGAATGTTACCAAAAGGTACAGGCTGTGCATATCTTTCTGGCTGAAACCCAGCACATGGTTTCCCAAATCATGTTGTAAATCGATTTAAACAAAAAGGCAAAAATGAACCCTAAACCAGAAGTTTTTAATAAACACAGACTGTTTTATGGTAGTCCTCACCTCCTGTTTGAAATTTTCATTTTGGAGGTCTTTCTCCAGGTAGTTGGCGAAGCCCTTCAGCAATGGATGCTCCAGGGAGTGCTTCCCATAGAGGCCCTTCTCTGCCATCAGCTTCCTGGCCGGCTTCTTCCACTGCACATCTGGGTTACTGCAATGTGGGAAAAGTGTTATAATTGTTATAGTAGTGAATTGTTGTTACATACTCAATATTTGTGATTCATGTGACTCACAATCAAAAACAAACATCGTCAGTGAAGTTGTGAAACTGAGATTCTCACCATTGAAAGTACTCGCCACTGCTGACAGAGGCAATCTCAGACTCGCTCTCACCAGTCTCAGTGGCCGCACTCTCGGGTGGCTGTGCCGTCGCTGCCGTAACGTTGGCATTGGGCAGTGGTGGAGGGACACCAACCACCACCATGTGCCGACGCTGCAGCTCCTCAATCAGCCTTTCAATTAAAAAAAAAAAACAGAATTTAGACAATGTTATTCAATACAATTTAAAAAATGTAATACATTTCAGAGAGTAAACAAGAAGTGATGTTTGAGAAAAGACTGAAAAGCCCTTCCACCAACCTGCTGAGTGGATCAGCGTCATCCTGAATCTGCCGAAGCAGGACGTAGCTGAAGACCCTGCCAGACACCAGAAGCTCATGGACATCCCTCTTTGCCTTCAACACCTCTGCTTCCATGGCTTCTGGTGTGGCGGTCTTCATGCAGACCCTGCGCAGATGGACAGGAAGGCATTCCTGGGGTTTCACGCACACAGGGCACAGCAGGAAGTGCCTGTTGGCTTTACTGGAAATAGAAAAAGACATTCTTCACTTAATTTAAAGCTTTACTCAGGGAGAAGTTTGGTCAGCCATCAGAAAATATGCTTTAAATCTCAGCTTGGGTTAGTGGCCTAATGATTTCATTATCACTCAAATAGGGTCGTTAACAAGTCATTAAGCAAAACAAAAGATGTGATCAGCCATGTTTCCACTGTTATTCTCTGTCTTGTTTACTACTATGAAACACATATGTCTATTTTAACTTGATTATAAAAGGATGTTTTACTACATTCTGTTAGAAAGGACTGTATGAGCTTGACTGTACATGCAAACTAACCTCTTGATTTGGTCCCTAAGTCTGGGAACCATCAGCAAATATACCTACATACCTTTGAATGTTAAAACTTCTATTTTTAATTTAAGATAAACACAAAGCTTGTGCTACAGAAAATGGACCAGACTCAGTGAATAGCTCCCTAAGCTTAACATGTCCTATGATAACTATTAATTTAGCTGTACAGACTAATGAGCAGTGATAACTAACATGTCTTTGGGGTCATCAGGTGGGAACCTCCTTTCACCAGTGTTTCGTCTAGTTGGTCCCACAACACCTCCAGGAGGCTAGACAGTGATCACTGGCGTCCCAGAGTCACTCCCCTAATGCCAGCCATCACTGCTCCTCACACCACCATTTTCTTTATCTTGCCTATGCTACCACAAACAACATCATCTTCAACTCTGACAAAACACACTAGCAGATTCAGCAAACAAACTCCCCTAAACAGTTGGAGAAAGTGGCGGCCATTTTGAAGGAGGCAGAGTCAAGGAGAGAAGCCTTTTTGAGCTAAACTCTCCCCCGCCGGATTAGGCTGTGCTCTTGCCCCCCCCCACCCCCCCACTCTCCAAGACAATGAGGGATGTAGAGTCAGGGAGAGGGGCCTTTTTAGGCTGGCTCTCCCCCGCCGGATTAGGCTGTGCTCTACACCCCTCATACTCTAACACCACACCATGCAACTCACCTAAAACAAACAAACTCACCTAAGCAGCCACAGACACACTACAAACCAATTCGATACAAGCAAACAATACAGGCCACCTCACCTGGACTAACCGCATGGTCTCAAAGAGGCTCACACAGGCCACACCCCCACTTAAAAACACTTCCTCTTCCTGGATTTCTTCCTTGCTTCTCCTAAGAGTCTATCTATCCTAAGTGCTCCCCCTGCTGGGCCCCCAGCTACCATTACTCCTTCTCATCCAAATCCACTGACTGGATCTTGCTGCCTCATCTGACATGTCCTTTACAATTTTCCTCACACTCTGTCCACTTGCTCCTAACTCCCTTACCAAAGAGACAACAGACCTTGCTACAAATCCTCTACATCCTACTTCCACTGGACAAATCCTAACTTTCCATCCTCGCTGCTCTGCTTCTGCCCCTAACTCTGCATACCTGAGCTTTTTCCTTTCATATGCTTCTTCAACTAAGGCCTCCCACGAAACAGTCAGCTCTATGAAATATACTTTCATTCTACTCCTAGACCACAAGACTATATCAGGCCTTAGCTTTGTAATGGCTATTTCTTGGGGAACAAGAAGCTTTCCTCCTAAATCTACCTGCATTTCCCAATCACAAGCACTTTCTAAGCTGCCTTGCCTTCTTGTTGTCTTACCAACTTTCTCTCCCTCTTGAACAAACTTGATTGCACCTTTCTTTGTTTTAGGTCCTCCTAAATTTGCCTGCCTCCGTAACTCTTCAATTCCTGCAGCTAAGCTTTTTAGAACCTGGTTATGTCGCCACGTATACCTGCCTTGCGACAGACTAACCTTACACCCTGACAGAATGTGCTTTAAAGTTGCCGTACCTGAACACAATGAACATAGTGGGTCTCCATTTACCCAGAGTTTTAGGTTCTGGGGAGTTGGCAATACATCATAAGTTGCCCCTATCAAGAATCTAATACTACTTTCCTCCATGCTCCAGAGTTCTTTCCAGCTAAGCTTTTTCTTATCTACACCTTCCCAATTCACCCACTGTCCCTGCTTAGCCTGGGCCACTGCCTTAGCACCCCTTAATAATTCCTCCTGTCTACGAACCTGTGCAACGACTAGCTTTCTCTTCTCCTAGCCCCAAGCCTCCCCGGCCTATTTGGACATTACCCACAATCTCTGTATGCCTAAGCATTGCTTCTGCCTCCTGCACTGCGATTCTTGGATTCCACTTTCTCCCCTTGATTGGGTTTGGAACCACCTTACTAACTACCACATCTTTGCTCCCAGATAACAGGAGCTCTGTCCTAACCTTGGTACATTTAAACTCCTCCACTAGACTAGTTACTGGGAGCTGAAGAATGCCTTTCCCATACAGTGCCACTGTGCTTAAACATCTAGGAACACCTAGCCACTTCCTAATGTAAAAGCTAACTAATTTTTCCATTTTTTCTGCAGTGGATATTGGAATCTCATATACAGACATTGGCCACATCAACCTGGGAAATAACCCAAACTGCAGACACCACAGTTTCAACTTTCCTGGCAGCCCTGATTTATCTATTCTATCCAGTCCCTCAGCAACATCCTTCCGAAACTGCACTACCTGTTCTCCGTCATTCAAGTCTGCCTTGTACCACCTACCTAGACTCTTTACTGATTTTTCCCTAATTATTGGAATTTCCTCTTCATCTATTACGAACTTCCTATCACTTAACTTCCCTCTGCTTATTGAGATACTTCTAGACTTACTAGGCTTGATTTTCATACTAGCCCACTTTAAGTTTTTATTAAGTCTCTCAAGTATTCTTTTCATACATGGCACCGTTGTAGTTATCAACGTCATGTCATCCATGTAGGCCCTAATTGGTGTAAGGCGCACCCCATCCTGCCGCCTCTCTCCACCTACAACCCACTTAGAAGCTCTAATGATTACCTCCATCGCCATTGTGAATGCCAATGGAGAAATCGTGCACCCTGCCATGATGCCTATTTCTAGCCTCTGCCATCCTGTTGTGAAGCCTGCTGTGCTTAAGCACAGCCTAATATCTTGGAAATACAATTTTACTAAATTAACCACTACTCCAGGTACTTTAAAATAATCAAATGCCTCCCAAATAAGGCTATGTGGCACTGAACCAAACGTGTTTGCTAAATCCAAAAATATGACATGCAAGTCTCTTTTCTCTGTCTTGGCTGCCTGAATCTGATGCCAAATCATGCTAGTGTGCTCTAAACATCCTGCGAACCCTGGTATTCCTGCCTTCTGTACTGCAGTATCAATTAAGCTATTCCTTTCTAAATAACTAGTTAATCTCCGTGCGACTATGCTAAAGAAGATCTTCCCCTCTACATTTAGGAGAGAGATCATTCGAAACTGACTCAGGTCTGAGGATTCCTTCTCCTTTGGGATTAAAACACCTCCTGCCCTACGCCATGCTCTGGGAATAACCTGTTTCTCCCAAACTATTCTTAATTGCCTCCACAAAAACTTTAGGATATCAGGTGCGCCTTTATAAACCCGGTAGGGGACTCCATTTGGCCCTGGGGCCGAAGAAGCCTTTGCACGCCTGACTACCTCCTCAACCTCCTTCCACCTGGGTGGTCTAACATCCATCTCATGATCTATCTTTCCTACTGGCGGCATGTCAGGTGGAAGGCCTATTACTCTATTCTGCTCAAAATCTGAATATGTGTTTCTTAGATATTTTTCTACTTCTAACTTTGTTGCCTTAAGCTGCCCTCCCTTTTCCTGGTTAAACAATCCTTTGGCAAACTTGAAAGGGTCCCTGTAAAACGCTGTCCTTACATACTCTTTATTCTTTCTCTTTTTCCTAAGATATTCAGCCCTTCTAAGTACTGCTAGTCTGCCTTTCAAATCTTCTTGCAACACATTAATTCCCCCCCTCTCTTCCTCTGTTGCCCTTTTCCACTGCTTTCTTAATTGTCTTCTTTCCTTAACTAATTTCTCCATTTCCCTTTGCCGTCTAGACTTAACTAACTGTGCTCTTTCAACCCTCTTTCTGTCTTGCACCCCAAATCTTTCTGCACCATAGGAGTAAATTATATCCCCCATCTTCTCTAGTCTATCGCTTGCATTTCCTCTTAGTCTACCTAGAATTGCTGACAAATCTCTATTGACTGACTCCCATTCTTTCTTGCTATTTGCCCTCGGCCATTTTACTCTAGTTTTCTGCTCCATATTTCTCTCCTTGACTGGCCTATTCACCTCAGTCTCAGCTGCATCCCCTCTTGTACTCTCCTCTTCCTCCTCTGTAGCTGTGTTATTGATATCCTTCGAACTGTGGTTTTCTACCTGTCGCTGGACTTCATCCGACTTATTCGATTGACTTCTTAAAAAGTATCGATCGATGCGGCCACACTGCCTTTCCTTTGCAACACATCTCTTTCTTCCCTGATGCATTCTAAGGCCCCTAACTGACGTTACTTTCTGCCAGCCACAAGGACAAATCTGGAATTTATTTCCCTCTGGCCTATCATTTTTATTCTCTCCAGCTACCCTCACGTCACCCTGAAAACTATTCTGCCCAGTTCTAGTCCTAGAGAATAGGTCCGTGCCCCTATCCTTTACTGAGTCGCATATCCAGCTCATAGTCATGTCCGTTCCAGTGTCCGTTGCCGTATAGTCTGCCTGTGAGTCATCTTCCACCCCTGCTCTCGCTGACCCTTGGGGTATTTTTCTTAAATAAAACGTAGCTTATGTTGGCTGTGACAAAGATGCTAGGCCTCGCCACTGCTACCATGGATTGCTAGCCCATGTAATACATGACTTTTACTACATTGAGCAACTACATTGCGAACTATGAATTTGATCTTGACTTACCGCTGGGATGCCATTTTCAGGAACGAAAAGTAAACTGTCGAGTAGAACAGGAAAAAACAGGAGAAATCCTCAGTGAAGACGTGACACTCTTGTTGACCAGTCTCAGAAGACAGTAACTGGACATCTGGTCGCCCCACATTATATGTCCATCTGAAAGTCCCGCCCACATCCCTGCATTAGCATTTACATACATGCTTCTTGTGATTAATCTTTTCTCAAAGTTAGAATTCAAAGGTGATTCACTTAAACTGAGAACTTAGATGGAAGAATGTTTTGATTACACTTATAGTTTGAAAATAAAAACTTCATTTGTCAAAGGTAGAATTCAGAGGTGATTCACTTAAGCTGAGAATGTACAGCATATGTATTGCCACTCCCCAAATAAGGGAGGCTGTGAACTCATGGTTGAAACTGGTCATTCACACTCTATCCACATCCCTGCATTAGCATTTACATACATGCCCACCTGAAAATGGGGGATGCTTGACTCTTTTTTTGCTGCCTAAAATTGACCAAGCACATTGACTCTGAAAATTTAAAACCAGAAGAAAGCAAGGCAGTTTTATTTATATAGCATTTTATTTAAAGAGTAAGAAGAAGAAGTGAGTTAAACTGTTTCCTTTTTATTTTGATTACTCTTATAGTTTGAAAATAAAAACGTCATTTGTCAAAGGTAGAATTCAAAGGTGATTCACTTTAACTGAGAACTTAGATGGAAGGATATTTTGATTACTCTTATAGTTTGAAAATAAAAACTTCATTTGTCAAAGGTAGAATTCAAAGGTGATTCACTTTAACTGAGAACTTAGATGGAAGGATATTTTGATTACTCTTATAGTTTGAAAATAAAAACTTCATTTGTCAAAGGTAGAATTCAGAGGTGATTCACTTAAGCTGAGAACTTAGATGGAAGGATGTTTTGATTACTCTTATAGTTTGAAAATAAAAACTTCATTTGTCAAAGGTAGAATTCAAAGGTGATTCACTTTAACTGAGAACTTAGATGGAAGGATATTTTGATTACACTTATAGTTTGAAAATAAAAACTTCATTTGTCAAAGGTA